>NC_059153.1:2110681-2411136 GCF_020740605.2 Lemur catta | reverse complement strand
GGATACAACGCTTAGTGAGATAAATGAGAACATTTATACAGAATGGAAATGTGGCCGTTTTGAGATTGAGCTGTTTTCCAACCACAAAGGCAGCGTTGGAATTCTGTTTATTTAGAGCAAGACATGGCTTTGGGATAGTAGGAAAGAGCAAAGAGAAATGCAGCTCTATTTCCCGCTATTCATATCTATTTTTAAGTAAAAATATGAAGCACTTTCTTCCAGTTCTTTCAAAAATATACTTAATTTTAGTATGTTTTCGTGAAGTTACAGACTCTATCAGTTCATGTCAAAGCTCTTTATTCCGTTACACTTAACTAATGACTGGCTTATTTTCAACGTGTGACATTTCAGTTAATCAGCATCTTTCATTCGCACTCTGTAACGCTAAACAAAGCACTAGGGTGGTCATTAGATGAAGGATTGGTCACCCATCGTTTTTTAAAAATTAGAAATACATAATGTTTAGTAACATGCAGAGAATCCGTTCCCCATGTTACTTTGTAATCTCACAGGAAGACTAGCAATTTCCTCATATAATCAGCGTCAGGTTATTGAAAGTGCATCACTCAATCCCGCCTTTATATCCTCCTGTTTGGTTCACCCAACCCACAGTGAGCTTGTTATCTGGAACGTCCGTGTGGTCAGACATTCTCCCTACTCATCCTACTCCCTCTATTTAAAATTCACCCCGTTTTAGATTTCATGGAGAAAAGAGAGACCATCAGGTATAAATTCCCTTGACATTATGTCTCTCATCAACCCAAACCCTCTTTCCTGGATCTCTTTCCTGTATCAGAGGAAGAAGAGACCCTCCTCCCGGACAAGGCAAATTCATCCGGTAGACTCTGGAATCCATCCTCGCCTCTGTCCTCGGGGATCTTTTTTAATCAATTACCCGTGTCTGCATCAGAGCCTCCACTTCTCAGCTAGTTCCTTCCCTGCAGCACATAAACATGCTTAATTATTTCCTCACTTGGGTAAATTGTTTGGGAAGTAAATGCTAATGCTGAGTAAGGGCAGCATTTGGAGATCGTGGTGATAGGAGATCTGAGAACGAAGAAAAGGCTTGGGTTTTATCATCGTCTACCATTCCATTTTCTCAAGCGTCTCTAGAGGATTTTACTTCTTCAATGTTGATGTTAGAAAGGAAATCACAGAACAAGAAGTACATTAATTCAATGTTTAGATTGGGAATGTGTATGTTCAATCCACGAAGGTTTGCTTCCCCGTGTAAACCTAACTTTGCCGCTTGAAAAAATATTGTTCACTAAAATTGGATATTTCATTATGTTGATGTATAACCCTGGAAAGGAATGTTTCGAATGAAAATAAGAGCAAATTTTACATCAAATATTTTAATTAGAGACTAACATATCTGGTATTTTCTAATTTGGTCTTTGTTATATGATCACATCCAATCAGAGATTCAGAAAGACTAATCACAACTCTGAAATCCATACAATTATATTAGTTGTGTATCTTAACACAATATGGAAGGAAAGTCTAAGGACAGCTACAAAGAAAATAAGTATAATGTTTTTCTTCACTGTTAGGAAATTACTATTTCTGATACAGTCCAAAAATAAAAGCAGCTTTTAAGATTTAACATTAATTTTGAATTGTGAATATATGTCTTATAGATTATTCATAACCACGCTGTCAAGAATATATTCTTAGCTACCAAAAATGTGCATATATTTCTTTGATCTCATTGGCAGGAAAAATGGTAGGGAGCCAAGAAGAGGGTCATCTGTCACTAGGAGGGACCTGGGAGTTAGGCAGAGGTGAATACAAGGCACATTTGCGTAAGGACACACACACACACACACTAGTTAGTTTACAGAGCAAGATTTTACTTATACGTCTGTGTTTTGAGTACCCTTAGATTAATAATACCATTATATATCTGTCACATTGTGGAAATTAAATTTAAACTTACAAATTAAAGTTTCCTTGCTCAAGAATTGATTTTGAAATTAGGGTATGTTGCCACCAGTTGCCTAAGATGTCTACATTTGATTAATCTTATGGTTTCTGGTACAAATATAACTTTATAAAGCAATGGGCACATACCATAGAACTATTCATTAATTTACCTAATCTTCCTTAAATTTATTCAATTTTCAGCTGGCATAATGACTTGGATGAAGAATGTCATAAATTCATTATTCACTAGTTAAACTAATGCTTTTCATTATTCCTATAATTAAAGTCAATTGTTCTAGTGGTTCAAGATTTCAAGAACAATTCCATTATTATCATCCCCATGATTTAATACTATTTTGGGTCAAATAGTTTTCCAAACCAGAGTCATAATCTTTTTGTCTCATCTTTATTAATCAATGAAGTATTCCTTTCTGAGACATTTTTTGGCAGGCACATTTATATTTGCATATACTTTGTATACAACCAATTTGGATGGAACTTTAGTTTCTTTCATCTTTCAAAATAATTTCTTTGTATATGTCTCAAAATTAAAAACGGTGTAACACATAGAATCTCAACATATTAAGCTATGTTTCCTGAAGTTTAACTCCAGAAATGTCAGCTATAATTAGAACTTTAAAATCCACTCATTTCAATACAAGTTCTGGGTGATGTAAAGTGTATGAACGTTTCATTGAAAAATTCTGCATAATGAACATAACTTTAGTGAAAGGATAAAAACCAAATGAGTCACTGAAAAATTGTTAGCGTGGCATTAACAACATCACTAATCTGCAGATATAAGCCTTCCTGCCAAAGTTTTCAGGATCTTTCAGAAAAGATTGTGGAGAGTTGTGCAAAACAATGTTCAGGTAGAAACTTGTAAACAAAGTAAGAAATTACACAGCACACTTGATTTTCTTTCCTGTTCTGCCCCGCTCCTGCTAGATTCCATATCTAAAGATGATACACAATATTCAGCATATGGTATGCAAGTAAGTTAAAGAACTATGATAGTCCCCACATTGGGAAACATCTTTACCAAAAACACGGCACCCAGGCCTGAGAGTAATTTTTTCACTCCTCCTACTCTGAGTCCATTGGATATTTAAGCATCTCTCTCCAGTCCAGCCCTTTCCTCCAGGGCTTTGCTGTGCTCTTGTTAAACATCCTTCTCTACCACCTCATTAATTTGATATCCACCTACAGGCCACCCTGCGTTTGGTCTCCTTCCATCCTTTCTGCACACTGCTGCCTACATGAACTTCCTAGAAGGTGAATGGGTTCATACCTTTCCTCTGCTTAAATATCCTTCAGTAGCTCTGTGTAGCCTTTGGGAAGAGTCCAAGCTCTGGTCATTGTCACATAAGCCGTCCTTCCTAGACCTCCGGGGGCTAAGGGGGTTTCTTCTCTCTGGTCTCCTCTCCAGTCCCCATCCCAAAACTCAGCGCTCAGTGTCCCTGCCCTTGGCGTTAGGTCCCCCTTTTCTATTCCTCAAAGCACTTCTATGATAGCACTTTTTCATAGAACTGACCAACAATCATTGTAATTGTCTGGTTACTTCTTTATTCATGCTGAATGCGTTTTATCACGCTCGTAGCTGGCACATAGTAATTGCTCAGTGAATTCTTTTGAGTTCATTAATTTATTCATTCACATAATAGTTTTCTGAGTGCCAGACAATGTCCTAGATGCTGGGGATACAACAGTGAACAAAATAAGACAAAAACGCCTGCTATATGGACTCCAGTGGATGGAAAAAGACAGTAAACAAACAAACAATGCAAAGTTGTGCCAAGGGGTAAGCGCTAGAGCAAAGAGAGGGATGTGGATGGGGAGAAATGGACGTGGCAGTAATTTAAATTGGGGGGCTGGTGAAGGCCTCGGTGGTAAAGAGGTCAAGCAGGAAGCCATGCATATAGAAGGGGGAAGAATGTTCCAGAACAGCAAGGGCAAAGGCCAAGAACTGGACACATGCTAAGTGCGTCCAAAGAACAGCAAGAGACCCGTAAGTGAGTAGTAGGAGACGGGGACACGGACAGGGAGGAGAGACTGTGTTTGTTTGGCCTTTTAGGTGCTCATAAGCACAAAGTTTACTTTGAGTATGATCAAAGTTATAGAAATGAATACATGAAGCAAAGCAGGTTCTTTTCTTATCCCTTAGATAACAGTGTCTCAAGATAGGAATGGCAAGACTTCACTCTCTTGTTCACCTGAGTCATTCTAACATTACTGTCCCGTCTTAATAGCCTCTGCAGATTACCCCTAAGTGCAACAGTGAGTGGAGGAATTCGGTTCCTGGCTTTTATATCAAAACAGCAAAGCAGAAATCATCTTAACTACACGATATCTATCATTAACTCTGAGAGTGTTGTATACGTGTATGTGTAGGCCTGAGGGCTCTAATGCGTCGCAGAAGGCCCTTATGCAAACAGTACATAGGATTCTCAACCCAAGCTAATCTTCAAAACAAGCAGTTAAGAAAAGAATGATTCTATGACTATTACGCATCGACTGTACTTGCTAGTTTGTAAAAAAAAAAAATAATAATAATAACGATAATTTTAAAAAGCCTTTCCTTGATAGAGCATGGAATGGGAAAAAATTAATGAATTTTTCTGATGCTACCAATGTTAGCACAAATTTGATTGAGGTATTAATTACTTAAACAGGATGCAGAGTTTCTAAATGATGTGCTTTAGGATGCCTCTTGGGACGTGTTTTAAGGCGAGTTCTGGTTGCCTGCTATTAGGAAATGATGCAGGGGGCGGACACAGTTCCTGTTCTGTCCCTGATGGCTAACAGTAAAATCCGAAGCTCTGAGAGCGGCTGGTCATTTCTGGATACATGAATATACGACCAGCTTCTGTAATAAAAAACACAGGGAACAAAAAAGAGGTGGTCCATCTGTGAAGGGGAGGATAAATGCCCCAAACTATTAAGCTGTTTAAAATTATTTCTTTTTTGAGTTAAGAATTTTTCCATGATTTAATGAAAGTTAGGCAGAATGAAGAAAATACTTTTTTTTTAAAGTCTGGTTCCAAAGGGAAGAATGATAACATGTATAATCTAACTTATGGACTCATAAAACATTAGTACCAGACTTTCTCAAGGGTTTGGTGCAACAGACTTTAATTACTACTTTTTGAAAGATTATTAACCTGGTCCAATGCATCACAAGATCCCAAAATATATAAACTGGGTTTATAAGCATAAGAGGAAATTTAAAACAAATAATGGAAATTTGTCTTACTTAAGAAGGAATCATTTAAGATGCCTTTATATAAAATTCCGCGTTCTGCTCGGATGTTTGATGTGGGAAGGTTAAGGAACATAAACTCTCAGCCACTATTATACGTATGTCTGGAGTGCAATTCAAGGGATGTTTTATAAGATTCAGATTTCATAACTTAAGCGTGTGGAAATGGCAAACTAGAAACTAGTGGGAAATGCTCTAGAATATAAGAGAGTGTGCTGAAATGTTTTCTGTGTAAGAGCTGATGATTTAGGTGAACTGGGTGCGGAGGAACAGCACAAACAGGAACAGAACGAGATAGTGCTGAGTCGGGGAAGCCTCATCTCTCGTTTCAAGTCTCTCGTGGATCCTGTCTTCAGTCACACTTAATCATTTATATTTTCCCAAGCAGTCCATAGCCTTCCCCGATTAGTCTTCATGTGAAGTTCTTAATCATTCTTCAAGGCTCAGCAGTCATAACTCACTTCCTTCGTGGGCCTTCTCCGGGGCGCCCAGACAGCTTGTTTTTATCCTTTGTGTTTTCCGAGCATATTTCAACAGGCTGTATTTTAATATGTTTACATATTTTTAAAGTCGCTTGCCTAGATAGAGACTTCCTCAGGCCATATATTTTACATCTTCAGCACCTAGGTTAGTGCCTAACAAATCAATAATTATTGGCTAAATAGGAATAACCAATGAATGAATTTAAAAATTGTTAAATTCTCTTTGCTGGGTTTCTACCGCACTTATATAATTTCTATTATTTGAGAAAGTTGCTCTAAAACCAAGAGTCTGTTAATAAGATGGCATGCTGTTAAATTTAGTCATGAATATTCAATGCAAAAAAGTTCTAAATGCAGTAATTATTTTTTAAAAAGAGTAAATGCCTTCTGACTTCTCTATCTCGTGGGCTGACTTTTTGAGGAAAATATTAAACCAGGATGATTCATTTGTTGGGGTTTCTCAATATCATGAGGCTCTGACCTCTTTAAGGGAGGTCTCTTAAAGCTCAGGAAATTAAAGAAGTAATACATTTTTCTCACCACTTGACAAAACCAGAACCCAAGACTAAATATTGAGCATTAAATACCACCGGCGATTAAAGACAGATTTAGGCATTTAAAAAACTATGTTTTGATCAAGTCCCAAAACAGAGACCCTGTATCACCTCTCACCAGATAGCCACGGCTAAACTTAGCTCACTCTGTCCCTTCTAAATATTTAATAAATTTCTTATTGCTAACCCCAAAATGGAAATGACCCAAAAACAAAGAAAAATTAACAGGCTTCTCTGCCCTCTGTGATTAAACACAACTTCCCTCGAGCACCATAAAGGAAACAAATTTATGGTTCACAAAGGCCTATCGCCCTACACTACTCAGTAAAAAATATTTCCACTGAGTTAAGTGTAAGTGCTTTTCCTATTTTAAATCAACAGTGCTGAGAAACATCGGCTGCTAGCATTTAAATATCCTGTGATCCACAGAAGAAGGTCTTAAATTTAAAATGATAATATATACTCATGTACTCTTCAGAGCTGTTTTCTATCGAGGTCGATCGTACTGTCAAACAGAACTTTCCACAGTGATGGAAACATTCCATATCGGTCAATCCAAGAGGACATCCACTAACCACATATGGCTACTGAGCACTGAAAGGTGGGTAGTATAATTTTTAGACACTGAATTTTTAATTTCATTTAATTAAAATTAAAATTTAAATAGCCACATGTAGCTAGTAGTTACTGTATCGGACAATGCAGATCCAGACTGTCAAACACACAAGACTACAATCAGGTGAATTGGATTCTAGCCTCGTTCAGCCATTAACTACGTTGTGACCTTGGCCAAGTGACTTATTTACTCTGATGCTGTTTCTTTCTGTGAAGTGCTACGCTAGATAATTTCTAAGATTTCTTCTAAATCTTTTACATCCTACTTGAAAAACACCCACACAGTGTGATTAGAAATTGATGCAATTACTCTTCCATTGTCCTCAAGAAAACCATTGTTTTAGTTATGTCATGCATGTTCATGAGCACACGTTCTCCAAGTAATCTATAATACATAAATGAACATAAGAAGATGCACAAGAAAAGCAGTTTTGCAGTAATTCTGTTGCATTTATCTTGCCTAATCCTACCCCTGGGGTGCAATGACATCAGTTGGGAGAAAAATATACAGTTTATTTCTTTGTATTTTGTATCTGATTTATTGAGTGAGTAATTCATATCATTTAGTCACTCAGTTTACTGAACACATTGAGTACCAACAATATTCTATTAACGGCTGTAGAAGAGGGGAGAAATCTAACTTAGCTTGGGGAAGTGTGAAACTGCATGTACGTGTGTGAAGTTTTCTCAAAGGAGGTGACCAAAGCAGAAGTCTATTTTTTGGGGGCTCCACTCACACACATGGACCCTGTGCTTTTTAGATATGGGTAAGAAGGCTCCTGCCTCGGGGCCCATGCTTTAAAGGGCTCTTCTCTGGTTGCCCTTCTCATGGGGTTAGGAATCCATGAGTCTAAAGGGGACATGTTCCCCTTAGCCCTCTCCCCACCTCCTGCCCTGATGTTAGACTATACTTTGGGTACTAGGGACCCTGCGATCCTCTGCCCCAGTGATGTGAGCTCACTTCAGAGACTACGGGGTTGCCTCTTTCCCGGGTCTGCTCTGAAGCTGAGCGGCACCACCAGTGCATACAGCCAACTGGAAGAAACGGCAAAGAAGTGGGTATTTTGAGTGGTGTGGATGAAAGTCGGTCCCGTGAGTATCCAAGAACCTGAGTCTGATAAAGCTAGAGCCTGAATCTTATAAAGCTGAGAGACAGCGGAAGGCATGGGAGAGAAGGGAAGCAGGCTCGGGGCTTAGGGCTGGGGCTGGGCATGGCTCTCCTTACAGCGCCACATTCTGGCTTTGAACTCCAAGGAGTGCAAGAGTTCTGGATTTGAACTTTCCAAGTCATTATGAGAGTAACATCTATGAAGGTTAGAGGATAGAACACATTTTACTTAACAGTTTATTCTCTGGGTTTATAACTTTTAAATATTTAGACATTTTTGTATAAGGACTTCTATTTGTTCTCTAGCCCTAAATTTGCAAATGTAAAGCACAGACTTCAAATGGACCTAACTTTATTTTGAAAGGTTTCTTTTTCATCTAGTGATGAAATATGAGAATCTGATGAGAGAGATTAAATATAATTTCTTTAATACTCTCATATGAGTCACATGTTTTGCTTCACTATAGTTACAATAGGTTGGATTCCACAGTTAAAAGAAATGACAGCTAGAGAAGTTCATTATAGTTTTGAAGAAGAAGACAGTTTTTAAGAATTTCTTTCATTAAAACTTAACATATGACTGTTCATTGCATTTAATTATTTACAGAATATATATATATATAATGGATAAATACAATATCCATCTGTGCATATATAATGACAACATAGTAGGATGACAGGACTTTAGAGCCTTAAAGGAACTTATATCATTTAATCTCACCACTTACTATAGATGAGGAGCCTAAAGCTTAGATATCTTAACTTGTCCAATATGATACAGCTTATTAGACCTCTAACTGGAACCAGTGTAGAGAGAGTTAATAGAGCTGATTCCCAGTATAGAGGTCATCAAGAAAAACAAAATGAAAAACTGAGAGAAGAATACAGTCATTTACTCAGCTGTTTATATCTTTGTGTGTGCATGTTACATGACTGTGCTTCTAAATCACTGTTGAAAATGCCCTCCCACGTTGACGTTTTGTTTCTGGGAGACAGAACTGGCCTCAAAGGAAAGTCAAACGTTCTAACGCCACCCTGAGGCACCTCTGGAGAAGTCTGGGCACACAGGAGTCAACACAGAGTGTTTTCTTGGGCTGGGCAACTGGGACAGGCAGCGGTGGGGCAGCGCCAGGAGAAGGTGGCATCACTTGTCTACTTTCTCTGGGTCCATTTGGGAAGCAGCATTCCAGGCTGGGACAAAAGCACTACGGAGGTGGGAAGTGCCCTATGGCGGTGCCATTTACATGCACTGCATGGACAGTCAGATTAAGTGAGGACAACACAGTATTAGGATGGTTGCTACAGGCAGGGCGCGCACCCCAATTGCATGCAGTTTCACCAAACAAGATTCATCGTCAAAATCCAGCCTAAGAACGAACCCCACTGAGATGATTTGGGTCATTTTTGTTATTTTTTTTTATATTTTAACAGCTATTTACACTTCTGAAGAGCCAAAAGATAAAGATCACTTGTGCTAGGATTCAGAACTCTACCATTTCCAATTGTGGTCAATCCTTGATTTTATTCTTGGGTCTAGTTTTGTAAGAGAGAGCGGTTCTCTCCTTATGTAGGTGAAGTCGAATGTATTTACGCGCGAGATTCTGTCTTTTAAAATCTCATCCTGAACGTCTCAGAAAACCCAGAGGTCAAGTTTACAGAACACAGGCGCAGCCGGACTCGGCAAACGTGGACCTGCTTGAGCTGCAGGTTTTCGTTTCTAATCTACCCTAGATGCTGTTAATCTTCAGATGATGATTTTTGCAATATAAACTATATATCCTGGATTACGAAAACGAATCCCCTATCTGACACACTCGTAAACAGTTTTGTAAGAGCTAATTTTAGATTGTTTCTAGCTTCTTTATGTCAACATCAGAGACATTTTAAATTTATAAAAATTCTCCCGTGCCTCTTAAAGGCACTCACGAAAGCAAGCACTCGTCCTCGATAAAGCAGCGACTGCAGGGGCTTTTGTGGAAGGTGGAAAAGATGAGAGCGGTGGTACCTATTATTTTTTCTTTGTTTGCACTGGTGGGCGAGCAGGGGAATGTTATGAAAAATTGATAATGTAAGATGATGTGACACATAGGAGAAGAAGGTCAGAACAACAATAACAGCAACAACAAATAGGACAAAAGCCACAGACTGCACTCTCAATGGCAGTATTCGGACGTGCTGTAATTTCACTGGTACCTATTAGTCAACTGTGCTCAGCCCTCACATTTCCTACTCTTTCTGTATGCCAAGTTTTATCACTGGACATTTGTTTTAATAGTAATACTTCCCATTTGTAGCACTCTTTGTAGTTTATAAAACATTTTATATTATTATTTCACTTGCTTCTCACCATAATTCAATAGACTAGGAATTACGACCTACATTTTATAGATCAGTAAAAAGGATCACAGACCTTAGTCACATACCCTGAAGTAGTTCCAAAACTAGAACTACTGGTACAATGTACTTTTCTCCCTACCAGACTTTGAGTTAACACACACATACAATTTGAAAGAAAATTTCCAAGGGAATTTTTCTCCTCATTAAAATTACAATTATGCTTCCAGTATCCTCTTCTTTCTATGAGATGGGTTGAAATATATAGGTGCTATGCAAGTTAACAAACAGAAATAGTGATTTTTTTTTAAATGATAGGTTTTTAGATCAGAGAAATATTTCATGCTAAGCAAATATAAAACAGAGAAATTCAGTTTGCTGGGGAGAAGAATTAGGGGACTATCCCGCTTTACACAAAGACTTTGAATAGGATTGTTTTAAGCAGCAAAATTCCCCAGCACATTTAAAATATGTTGATTTACTAAAATCTGATTTATATAAAACTTTACAGGAATGCATCTGTTATATAAATCCTTGCTCACCTGTAATTTACTCTCGAGAGAGCAAGTGAGTGATAATAATAATAACATACTCATATAGTTCTTCATTATGTATTTTAAAGTGCTTTCCCCTAATTTATTGCATTTGTCTTTGGCAACCTTTTAAGGCAGTCAGAGAGGGTATTATCATTTCTTTACAGATGAGAAATTGAGAGGTTAAGTGACTTGCCCAAGGTCAGACAGACATTCATTCATTTACTGCTACCTGAGTGATGTAGTTTTAAGAGGGTAGTTAAGGAAATAAGATTCTTCCTCCTTTTTTTTTCTTTTAACCAGCTGTGAAGGCTATTAAAACAGAAGTGGATGATCTCACAAATACAACGTTGAATGAAAGAAGCCAGACACAAAAGTATACAGACTGTATGATTCGATTAATATAAAATTCAAATGCAGGCAAAACTAATCTGTGATGACAGAAGTCAGAATGGTCGTTACCTGTGGGATGGTGACTGAGGTAAAGGAGGTTTATGATAATGTTCTAGTTCTTGATCTGGTTTATATATAATTATGTTCGCTGTGTGAAAATTCACTGAGATATACACTATGGTTTCTCTACTTTTCTCTACATATCATGGAAGTTTTCTCTTAAAAATGACTCTACATCTTTAAACAAGTAATTTTCAACTGTACTTTAGAAGACCCTTGAATATACCTATCCTTGGAACATTTGTGATTTCAATTAAGTCTCTTAGCTGCATTTTAAAAATGAGAACATGAACTAAATCTGAAGAATTTAAAGAGAATAGAAAAGGTTTATAGAAAAAAATATCCAGCGTTATCTTCACCTGAGGAAGTTTCTAGATGAAATGGGAAATTGGACACCCTAAGATAATAACACAGTTCATTTTAGACTAGGTCAAACATTTATATTTAATGATGTCAAACTAGGAATTGTAGGGCAAGGGGATTATGTTGTTATTCGCACAGTATATACTAGAGAGTATATATAAATGCAAGGAAGATAAACATATAATTCAAAAAACAATTTCCATTTTATTTTAGAATATTGTACATTAGGATGCTGCTGTGTGCATCAGGGAAGAAAGCCGACGCCAGTGACAAAACTTGCAAAGTCTGTGTGTACCTGGGGACACAGAAGGGCTCCTGGGCATCCCAAATAGCTTTCCATATAAGAATGTGCAGAAGGAATATGTTTTGACGATTCTCCAGAATACAAATTATATGCACATTCAATTGCTTAAAGCAGTTTCAAAATTTATATTATAGTTTTCTAAGAATCCTTCATACTCTGTGACTCCATACCACTGAGCTAATGCTGAACTTCCCTGCAAAGTTACCGCCGGAGACAAATGTTTTGTTTAATTTTTACATATGGTCTTTTTTTCTTTTTCTTTCACCTTATTCTTTAAAAAAAAAAAAACCCATTATACTACGAAAAACTATCTGTATCAAATATCTATCTTGTTATTATAGCTTAGAAACAGAATTTCCAGGTGATGGGTGGTCAGATTTGGTCTCGAGGTGGTCAGACTGGGTGCCAGGGTGCTTTCATTTCCCCAGGGACTGTTCCAAGGCAGCTCCACTGACAGCTAAGTAGGGGCTTTTCCCAGGGCAGCCTCTGACGGCATCCCATGCAGAAAGAAGCCTTTGATTTTTACCTCATTCACAAGTTTGTTCCCGACCAACTGTCATCCTCCAGTGGGTTAGTTTCACTAGGACCTAGGTTAACTATATTTTTGAAGTAAATTTTATACCTGGAACACCTGCATGCTGAGTGCCAAACAGTATGTATTAGAGAATATTCTAGAATGCACATTATCAAGCTTACTGCGATCCCCTGCCAGCTGCCTGGCAGTCTCTGAGCCCACTTGTTCTGCCTGCAGGATGAGCGTGAGCTGTCCTCTGGCACTTGGGCTGTCACGGAGTTGCCCTGTGTTTCCCTACAGTGTGTGCGGCATCAGGCAGGTTAGGAAGGCAGCTCGAGAGCAGAGACTGGGAGAGGCGGGTTGAAGCAATTCCACTCTCCCAGGCCCACCAACTGAACAAACATCTTTTCTGCTGGCAAAAGACAAACAAATCGCAGGGAACTGGGCCCTGTGTGTCTGTGACCAAGTCCACATGGAATCACTGCATGACCTTTTTCCAATGACAGAGACGCAACAGGCACAACTTTGTCTCTCGGGGTGAAGCCCTTCAACAACAACAACAACAACAACAACAGCAACAACAACAACAACAAACTCCTTGAAATGCTGCTCAAGGTTTGCTGTGCTGATTCATAGCTAGTCACACCTGATCCCTTGGGAAATTTGAAAATGCATTTCTATTTAAGGTAATAGGCAAATCCCTAAATTTAACCTCTCTTATAACAGAGTTGCTTAAATTAAATTCTCCCCTTTGACCTTTTTCAGTGTCTCTGTCAGTCCCCTGCCTGTAATCTTTCTTTTTCTCACGCATCAGTTCTGTAGACGTGTGACCTTTAGCATATCATGGTGGTAAATAGGTCATCTTACTTTTTTTTTTATTGTTTTTTTTTTCTTTTACTTTCTACTGAACCCAAACTTTTTTTTTTTTTAATTTATGATTTTAGAGACAGGGTCTCACTCTGTCACTTGAGCTAGAGTGCAGTGGCATGATCACAGCTCACTGCAGCCTCCAACTCCTGGGCTCAAGCGATCCTCCTGCCTCAGCCTCCCAAGTAGCTGGGACTACAGGTGTGCACCACCATGCCTGGCTAATATCTTACCTTATAACTTGTACTAATTTTTACTTTTTTGTTATAGTCTGTCATATGACAGATAACATTTGTCACGCACAATCTTGACCAGTTTTAATAATGTGGCCTCCCATTATTTTTAGTACGGAAAAAGATAAACTGAGATACTTGCCGTCAAGCCTTGTTCTCCTGGTTTCCCCGGCTCACCCTTAAAAAAGAACAGTGATCATTTTAATAATGCTGTAAACATAAAAAACAACTTCAGGCATCTTTTTTTTTTTTTTTTTTCCTAATACCCACTGAACATGTGAATGTCAAGTGTATTTTTCAGGTTAAAGAGAGAAATATAAACATAGCACAATTAAAAGAGAGTTAATATTCTTTCTTCAAATGAATTTTACAAACATTACAGGATTTCAAAAATTTAGTCTGGATTATCATGTCCCCTTTATGGTGGGGATGCATATGATGATGCAGTATCTTCTTTATGAGAACTCAGAACTTTCATATGTGGGGCAGAGAGACAACTGCTCTTAGGGCAGGAATTTAATAAAATGAGCAGAGATTGATTTTAAATTTTGACCTTCCTGGATTAATGATGGCTGAAGTAACATGTTTTATTAAAATTGATACAGAAAATTCTGCCATATCATACTAATACCACCATTTTCTAATACTCAGATTAATATAGAATTGATTCTTTTTTCTTTTTTTTTTTTTTTTGAGACAGGGTCTTGCTCTGTTGCCCAGGCTAAGTGCAGTGGCATCATCATAGCTCACTGCAACCTCAAACTCCTGGGCCCAAGTCATTCTTCTGTCTCAGCCTCTGGAGTAGCTGGGACTACAGGTGTATGCCACGACTCCTGGCTAATTTTTCTGTTATTTTTGTAGAGACAGGGTCTTGCTCTTGCTCAGGCTGGTTTTGAACTCCTGACCTCAAGCCATCCTCCTGCCTCAGCCTCCCAGAGTGCTAGGATTACAGGTGTGAGCCACCACACCCAACCTAACGTTTTATTGTCATATTATAATGACAGTGATTGGCTAAAAATATTTTTCTGGAAAACTGTGCTTTTAAGGCCAATATATATAAATGTTGCTGGGCTTTTAAAATAAGTATTTCCCAATTTATTTTTATAAAATCTTTTTTTTAGCTGAGTGTGGTGGTTCACACCTGTCATCCCAGCTGCTCGGGAGGCTGAGGCAGGAGGGTGCGTGAGCCAAGGAGACCAAGGCTGGAGTGTACTATGGTGGCCCACATGAATGGTCACTTCACTCCAGCCTGGGCAAGGCAGCGAGACTCTGTCACAAAAACCAAAAGAATAAAAGCAAAAACCCCTTTTTATAGTGGTTATCATAAATACATAGGAGAGACCATATCCAGTTCAAATTATATTTGTGGGATTTAAGAAATAAGTTAATTTTTCCTTTGTGTAAAAAGTTCAATTTCTTTCTTACAGGAATAAACCATATTCATTTAAAGAGTGACATAATTTTGGATTGTTTCGTTTTTCATATCTTACCTTTATCTTTGTTTCTTAAAAGTAATTTCTACCTTGAATTTAATGTCTGTCATAGTATACAATGCTCAATGATCTAATTTTGTACCATCAAAATGGTTTTAACTACTTTATTTGAAGAGATGTTCATTGTCTCTCTCTGTTGGCAACCAGCAACAGGGGGGCTCTAAATATTCCTAAAGCCGCAGATCTCTCTATCTTTTGGGGTATCATCCTTAGAAAAGGAGAGACAGTAGAAGACAGTTCAGAATTAAACCACTGCCTTTGATGTTTCGGTGAAAGCAATCCTAACAACCAGCAAATCGTTTGTTAAAAATCAATTTCTCATTTCATGTCAGCAAATTCATAGCAGCATCCATAAAGGAAAATGGGGCTTAATAAGGCTGTCTCAGAAAAGTTTTAAAGTATCCTATATTCTTACAAAGAGACTCACTCTTTGAAAAAAATTCACAAATATATGCATATGCAAATGGAAGGAAATATACCAAAACATTAATAATTATGGCAAATTTTTATTTTTTTCTTTTTGGTTTTCTTTATTTTCAAAATTTTCTTTGTGAATAAATATTTTCATTATTACTTTTATACTATGAAAATACTAAAGAAAATAATTTTAGTTCAAGAAATATATTAAATAATCCAATAATTTCTAGCCCTAAAGTCATAATATAAATCCAAAATTGATCTTTTCCATATATTTCTTTAAATTGCTGAGCTGCCTCTACCAAACCAAACTATTTATCTAGTGTTTGTATTACTATGTCATAGACACTTGACCAATCTTAGTAACTAAGTATTGAGATTACTTTTAAATCCTTTCTATTAATAATCCTTACATACAAAAGAAAAATGATATTTAAGTCATACCTACCAATGTCTTAACCATTAGTTTTGCTGTTATTAGCAAGTCTGGGGGGTCAAGTTGTTTACAAAGGATTAAATATCAGAAAGTTTTCTCTCCTCTGCTTTCCATAAATATTAATAGTATGGGACTTCATTGTGTCTGCTATTGACCCTTCGGAAAATGTTAGCAATCTCCCACTTAGTTTTTCAAACTAATCTCCTGTTTAACCAAAGGCACTGATGCACGCTAGGTAGTAGGACACACACGAGATCAAGCATCTCCAATAGCATCTCCAATCGCAAACTTCTTAAGACTTACCTGAAAACCAGTTTAGCTGCTGTCTCCAGTTTCCCTTTGTGGTTTGCGTGGGTTCCCGGTGGATTAAGTGGTAAAGTCGCATGCTGCCAGGAGTGCCCTCCTCTGCCTGGGGACTTTTCTGCCATCTCATGTCCCTCGACCCACTCCACTCACTGGACCCTCTGAGCCTACAGCCCCTCATCATCATACTCCCTCCTAGTTCTCAGCCCTTCACACGAAACAAAACCTGTGAGAACAACTGATCCGAAAAGCAACTCACGGGCACTCCTGGCGTTCCACGGGGGCCATCCTTCCCTGTGTCCCCAGGGGGCCCTCTGGGGCCTGGAGGGCCTGGGGGTCCTGGAGGCCCCGCCTGGCCTTGGTCACCCTGTGATGGAGATGGGAGAAGACCAAAATTAACCATGAAAGATAAAAACCCAGGTCTTCTTTTCAACACTTTAAATTTGTAATATTTAATCCCACATTAACATTATGAAAAGAACCAGAACAACCAGAAACATGAAGCCTGTAGGCAGTTTGCCTGCCAACAGGGAGCAAATAAATATTCATGCTGGGTGAGCGCAGTAGATGCTATTAAAATCAAAGCAGCTCGGGAACCAGCACTCACAGCTTTTGGAACTAGCGTACATGTTACCGCTGTGCTCGGAGCTGGTGTAAAACTTTTGCATAACTTTATCCATGGCAATGCTGCATCGGTTATATTCACCTTATTTAATATTAATAAAATGGATGCATGTGCAATTAGAGGAATGTGTTTGCTTTTTCATACCTTACAAAAGCAAGCAGATGAGGCTCCTGTCATATTGCATAATAATTTATAAATTACCAAAGCTAAGGAGCTCAGAAACTGAGCAAATTGTTTTATTTTAATTAGGAGAAAATTAGATAGGCTTTCTGTACCTTTTTCTTTTGGTAATTTCATACACATTTCAAACCAATGCAGCCCACTAAACATAATTTGGTTCTAGGATATTTCCAAATAAATACCCATCCACCACCCATGCCCCACCCCTGAGAGATAAATGGCAAAGCAACAGGACACAGAGCAAAAACCGAATGCAAAGAAGAAATCAGACTTCAGCAAGAAGCAGCACTACCTTAATCAGGCGGCGTTTAATGAGCTGCTGATCAGCAGAGAGAAACCCATGATTGATTTTAGGAAACACCATCTGATCAGTCAGGTGAGGTCAAAGGTTGAAGTTCAGAGATGAGAGAGTTGGAGAATAGACATCAGAAGGCCCCAAGAAAGAAATAGAGATATATGCGTTAGACTTATAGTGACTGTTACACAAAGCAGAACTGGCATTTGCGTCTGACATTAGACCCTCCGGCTCTTTTTGAAAGAAACAGGACCCTGAAATGAGATGGTGAGGCCAGATTCTTGGAAGTGAGTCGGTTTTGGACCCCATCACTTTTCCGTGGGTGTCGGGTCTTGTTAATGCCATATGTTCCCAGACGCAGAGAGGCTGGGCGACCGGCCTCCTGCACGCTGAGCCGAAAGCCTGGAGACGAAGCGCCAGTTCCGTTGCCGTCAGACCTGGCAACCAGCATAACGTGGCACGAACTCGACTGCCCTTCTGATGCCTGAGGTCCAGAGAGGGGACTTAGGACGATTTAATTGACCAGAAAAAGATCACGGAGCATCAGGACGCAGGTGCATGAAACCACAGGGTGCGGCAGGGGCCTGGATGGTCGTGCGTCCCCCTCTGCGCGGCACCTGCTCCACCTCCAAGTCCTCCTCCCGAGCATGCTCAGAATGCGCCCTCTTAATGCCTGTTTGAGCATGCCTGTCGGTGAGCCGACAAAGAGAGGTCCCAGGTGCACAGTCACTTGACATGCACGACGAGGGGAGGCGACCCGGCTCGGCGAGCCAGTCGGACCGTTCCTGCCCACGTTTATGCTGGCTGCGGCTCTGAGCGGGCAGACGCGGGTGTGGACCACAAACCTTGACGGTGAGGATCTGATTACTGTGCAGGGCGGCGACTGTGGGGAAGCCCGGCAGGCCCTGTGGACAGCACGGCACCAAAACAACACGACACACAACGTCACACGGACATGTCACGGGGGGACAAACAAACCAAGCACGTTCCTAAGGCCTCCCTTTCCTGGCTCTCCCTCTGGCCTGGTGTGACACCCCGTAAACAAAGCTGGACACGTGGGGCCCCCAAGTGAACCAACCATTCCTCGAAGCAGGGCGTGGCGAGACTGAGAACTCACTGTCGCCGCCCCTGGTGGCAGGTGCGTGGGATCTGTGTGTACACGCTGGGGTAGAGTTTGCTGCGCTTAACATTTTTGGAATCTCACTTACAAAATGTTAGTAGGAAGTGGCGAGAACTCCAGACACTGTTATGAAAACAACACTGTCATCTTCCTCCATGGATATTCTATTTACTCTGCAACTCAGGACGTACAATATATATATTAAGTCTTTTTTGGACAACAAAAGTGAATAGAATTTTGCTGTCGGATCAGAAGTATTCCTCAGAATCAGCACAGTGTGCCTCACGAAACACAGTCTTACCACCCACATATCACAATTTCTCTCTCCAATCATGTGATGAATTTCAGGTCTGTCCTGTTTCAGGAATTTATGCAGAGGTGGTGGATGGAAATCTGTCTCTTATAACCTGCGTATTCCATGTCAGGGGGATTTATGGTCACACTCTGCAGTAATCACTTCTGTCACGTAACTTTTCCAAAAGAACTTGACAGTTCACACAACCCCTTAAAACAGAAAAGTGGTTTTGAATTCCTTAACCAAGGAGAATGGAGGAGAGAGGTTTTAGAGACTTTGACTTCAATAACTTGTACTAACTCGTTCTCACGGGTGTTATCGATTGGGTAAATCTGAGAGCGAAATTCTGCCTTTGTTCTATTTCCACCTTTCTTCCAGTTTGTTTTTGTAAACACAGAACGTGTTTGCCATACAAATAATATAAACAACCACCAGCACAGTACACACCTCAAGTTTCTGTGGGCTCCCTTCCTGCCTGTCCCCTCTGCCCACCCAAATCTATTTGAGAATAGTTTTAGGAAAGGCCAGTAAGTTTGTAGGTTTTTAATTTTATTAGTTTTGTGGATATGGATATTTTTCTCCCTATTTTCTTCATATCAGGGATATATCTGCATTTTTAAGAAAGGCAATAAAGTTAGGTTTGTAGTCTGAAGATGTTTTCTTCAATCCTAATGCTTTCGATTTTTGTTCTTTAGAGCTAGGACTTCTCAGGAAGCAAAGCAGAGGAAATCTTATCCCTTCTGCCAAATCCTTTCTGATAAGGTTATTAAGTGGCCGGAGAGCTTCGAGGCGACCTGTGTCCTCTTTTTCTTTTCCCTAAATAAAATTCCTTTAAATATAGATTCCGTACAAATTCAGAAATGCTACAAGTTGGAAAACAGATGTGTACAATTTGCTTTTGTTTTACTATGGAATATGAGTTTAAAATGTTATTAGATGGTAATGCGCCAGCATCCTTCCATCTGTGACTCATTAGCCCTGTATGACACAGTCAGAATTTTATATAGAAACCCCATATTTATGTAACAAAGAACAAAAACAGATACAAACAAGACGTCTATGAGGGATCAAAATCTTGATTAGTGGCAATAAATCATAATGTCACTTGCAACAGGATTATCTAACAAAATAATTTTAAATTAAAAGCCTTTTAACAGCATACAGGGTAGGTCTTACAAATGTTTTGAAATTCGAATGTATAAATAAGTCACTTCTCTTACTCATGTCTGAGCGTGACCAGCTTTCTATGTTTGATCATATTTTCAAAATGCTCACCAGAAAAAGCCTTCCGTTTTATAATTTCTTTGTTTGGGTTCCAATGTTAATGAGATCTAAAGAGGGAATTACATAGGTAATTCTCACCTCAGACCGATCCTTTCTCTCAAACAGAACATCTCTATTTGAGGAAGCTGATCTTACATTTCTCAATGAGCTTAACTGTGAAAATGACACCCATTGGGTGTATAGAGCTACATTTTGAAGATCTCATTCGTGAGGCAGACAAAAAGATTTCAGGAGTTCACGTGTAGAAAAGGGGACACGTGGAAGGATTCTCTTACATTCTGACAACAATCCCATGGGCGGCAATGTCCTAGGACCCTGTGCTTTTCAAACCAGGATAAAAGTGACCCTCAGTGTGCACGCCAATGTCCAGAGTGTTTAAAGGCGAGAATAAATACGGCACATCTTCCCGAAAAGTCTATTGTCATTAACGGTAAATAAGTTTTAACATTTTCATGCAAAGTGAACATTAATATATTATGTAGATTGCAAAACTGCATACATTTTTTTAAAAATTCACAATTTGGTGATGGTGAAGAGCCATCACTTCACAGGGGCAACCTCCAGACCCGAGCGATGCCAACGCGCCATTTCTCGTAGGAGACCTTTGGGGGCTACTTTGACAAGTGTCAGTGCAGGTGCTTGTCTGTGGGTCGTGGCCTTGTGTGGCCACAACTGCCAGCTTCCCTGGCTGCTCATACAGAGAATGCGCTTTTTCATTAACGATGCCATTTTTCCCCACAGTGTCATTAGTCATAGTCCTTTCTAAATAAATGACATGAACGTATTTCACTTCACATCTCAGCAAACTTGCCTGGGACACAGATGGCTCGAGTGGGTGCGGAAAAGTGTCTCCAGAGAAACATGGAAAGAGAGTCTAGGAATAAGCTGAAATACCGAAATAATGTGTACGTATTTTCACCCCAAAACATTCTGAATTTTTAAGAAACTGGATGTATAAGAGTATGAAACTACTTTATACAACCCGTTTTTTTTTTTTTTTCCTGAGAGTGTAAGGCCTCCAACGACATCATGAATCTTCATGACATACTGTGAGGGAGGGGACATCTCAGGGCCGAGTTTTGACATCATCACAGGAAGGGCTGTATCTCCCTTTATTACCTTCTAGTCAAAAAGAGGCAAGCCTACCCCAAAGGGATATTGAACAAATAAATAATTCATAGAAATGCTTCTAACTACTAAGAGGTCATAAATTCAAGATGTTATTGTCATTTTTATTGTGTACTCAGTAATGATGAGTGTTATATGATTACATTATAGTGAGAAAATTTTATGTTTTGTCAAAAGTATCCTGTAAGGCAGCGATAGAGCCAGAATTGCAATACAGGTTTTTTGATTCCAGACTTTGTCATATTGCAATTTATGTGTTATAATTTCTTTCTACTTGTTTTATAGTTTAAATATTTGAAAGCTTGAAAACTGACTAACATTCCACAATGTTTAAAAACTATTAAGTGTGTTCTGTGCAGCATTTACTGTGCTAGTCCCTGGGGATTGGATAGTGAGCAAGACCCCAAGTCACAGGTTTAATGTCTAGTGGGGACACAGGGGAAATAAGCAGGTGGCCGTCACACGGAGTGGTAAGCGTTATGAGGGTGAAGTAGAGGGACTACCAGGAAAATCAAACATGCAGCCAACATGAGGTTCGAGGAGCCGTGGAAGAGCTCCCAGGGGGGTGAATGAGGGGCTGCAGGCTGGTACAGCAAGAGTAAAAGCAAAGGCAGAGGGACTTTTAGGAAGACGTTACAACAGTCTAGTTGTGGGACTGTGTCTTAGAACTAGCAAGAGGCACGTCGATAGTTCTGGTTGATATTAAGGGAGCAGAAGTCACAGGACTTGTGACTTGGCTAAGACAACAAGGGCAAACGAAGAGCAGACAACGGTCCTGGGGCTGTAGCTTGGACAATGGAAGGATGGTGAAGGGACACTAGGAGAAGAATGGGTGTTCTGGGGCAGGTAGGTGGTGACAGACGTTGAATGCAGTTAGGGACTTGCTGTATTTGAGATGTCTGTGGACAGCCAAGGGGCGGCAGTTGGACATGCACGTCAAATCGTCAGAAGAGAGGTGAGAACTGTGTCACAGGGCTGCACGAAGTCACCTCCGCAGGCCATGAGAGAGCAGATGCAGGAAAGAACCCTCAGAAAGACTTAGATTCAAGGGATGAGTAGCAACTACAAAGAGGATGAAGAGGAGTGGTTGTAGAACCAGGAAGAATGCTAACTCTCCTCACAAATTCCACGTGGGTAAATGACTCAAAATGACATACCTATCTTC
Source organism: Lemur catta (assembly GCF_020740605.2). Lineage (NCBI taxonomy): Eukaryota > Metazoa > Chordata > Mammalia > Primates > Lemuridae > Lemur > Lemur catta. The sequence continues at coordinate 2,388,850 of NC_059153.1, read as the reverse complement.
ACTATTTATGGCATCATTAATTACACTGTATAAATGAACATAAATGACCCACAGTAAGAACAGGGTAACGATGGCCAACTAAAAATGGTTGCCCATTGATCAACGTAAGGGAGCGTACCTGAGGTTGTAGAGCTTTGGTGGAAAAGATAAATAATTATTTTAATTACAAAGGGTCAAGGGGCCCCAATAGCAAATCATATTGAAAGAAAAAATGTGTATTATGCTGAGAAATGAAATCTCCCAGTTTCTCCATAATGTAAATACTACCCTGATCCTGTTTGCCCAAAATACATCATGCATTACAACACAACCATCACAGTGGGCATGTGTGCAGCATAAATAAAGATAAATATTCCTCAAAGTTGATAAAATAACTTCTAGCTAAGAGAGGCCAGATGGGGAAATACTGTAATAGGATGCAAAAATATTTAGGTAAAAGAATAACTTGAACAGCAGAAACTGTTAGAAGGCTAAATAAAGAAAAAAAAAGAAATGAAGAGAAAGAAATTTGCAGCTAAATCATTCCATATTGCAGGAGATGGTATAATCTCTCTGCTTAAATAGAAAAATCAACTATATAAAGCTAAATAGCTACAAGAATTCTTTGGACAACCAAATAATATGAGAATTGGAGCCTGTGAAAATCAGAATTTATCACTGATGATAAAAGTTTGCCTTATGGAAGTATTATTTATGGAAAGAATTAGCCTTCTGTAGTGGAATATAATATTTTCAAGTGGCTCAAAAAGTTAATTTTTTTCTTTATATTTAAAAAAAATTTTAAGGCTAGTCAAGTGAGTTTTTTTTCCTTTATAATACATACTCTAAGCTCCATTCTGTTATGTTTTACTATAAATGTTAACCCTAGTCACTCCAGGAATTATCTTTTTATATGTACATGATAAATGTGAATTTTGCAAATTATTCGGGAAAAAAGAGAACAATGCAATCTTTACATTAACAAATGTCATCAAATACTACAGCTAGTAAAATGCTAAGTAAGGGAAGGCAACCTGCAATGCATCTGCAAATAAGAATGATGGAAGATAAATGTTAACACTGACAAGCACAAAGTATAAGAAAACACGGGTCAACTACACACACAGTGCCAAAGGTTCTACCTGTTGTATACGACCTACTAAGGGATTCCAGGGTTAGCATAAAGTGTTCCCTAATGACATGCAGCTAAGAACTGCCAATAAAAGATGAGACCTCATGAAAAGAGGTAGAATTCCTGAAGAAGCTTTGTCCCAGCCTGAGAAAACCAGAGAAGGGTAGCCACAAGATATAGGGGAGAAAAATAAAACAGCCTTTTATTTTTATTTATGTATTTTATTTATATAAACTTTGTTGTATTTGTATCAGAGTTATTCTCTCTAAACGAACATCAAGAGAGCAGTCCTGTCTTAGGGTTTCTTAATAATAATTAAAATAATACATAATAGTGCTGATGATTACTATTGTTTTCATCATCAAAATTATAGTGATTGTCATGTAGATTATAAATTCCTTAAATGACAAAGACATACTACCAAAGAAATGAAAAAAAAAATCAATAAAAATGGTTAAATTGTAGCTAGTGGCTTTCTATCATATCATGGGTATCATGAGCCTTACTCATGAAAAGAAAATACAGTAATTTATGATTTTTAAAACATCAGATAAAACTATGTTAATAAAACTATGCTCTTTCCAATGCTTACCTTCTCCAAGCACAGTTCAGTAGAATAAAAACAGAGTAGAGAAGAATCAAGGCTGAAAAATGACAAGGTGCTGCTATAACTTATGTTAAATGCAAGGAATATGTTACAGCCCTTCTGTATAAGAACGTTTATGTTTCTAAAAGGAAATTTTGCTGCTGGAATTCTAGAAACTTCTGACTCCCTCAACCACTAAGAAAGATGAAGAAATAAGGTATTTAAGAAAAGGCAACTGACTTCTCCTGAATTATGTCTCCAACTTTTCTCTAACATTCAAGTCTAGGAAGATATTTGTCACTCAAAACTATCTTGAGAAACGTCTGTGGACTCTATTTGGAAGTCAGGACCCATCTTTGATACGTTCACCAAGAAATGTCACCATGGTCGTGTCCATCTCACTTTGCAAGGGAACACTGAAAGTGGTTTCCCTTGCATGCTAAAACATGCAAGAAGAAAAATTAAGCATTAAATTATTAAAAGTTAACTTAAGTTCTCTTTAATCCTGAAACACCACACTGAACAGAAAAATACTGTTTTTAAAAAAAGGTAAGGAAGATATATCAAGTTAATCCAAAAAGCTTCATGGATTCCTTGGAACATTTATCTTTTTTTTCTTAATAGGAATTAGAGTATAAATAAGAATAGGTTCACATTTATATGTGTTTAGCTCTTCTATATGTGTATAATAATCTGTATTTATGGATAACTCTACTTCATAAAGATGTTACAAGTGAATACAATTGTGAATAATTTTCACACACAGAAAATATATCTATGGATCTATTTCCTTTTAGTGAGAATTGATATATGTACACACACCCACATACTGAATGATACATAGTACAATATTTTTAAAAATTGTGAAAAAGGCAAGTGTTTGATAAAAGAAACAACTTGTAAGTCGTGCAAAAGATAATCAAAGTAACACAGAGTATGTGACTTAAAACTAAAGCATGGCTCAGAAGGTTCTCTGCTCTGTTCTGTGTTTGGGCATAGCTACCTCGGTCCCAACCTTCATTCTGTACTTCCTGCTTCACCAGCGGAAGAATTTCTCTTTGGCAATCCTGGAAATCTCACAAAGTCATGGCCGCCTCTCAGTGATGATAAGGTCAAAATTTTGGCAAGATATTTCAAGGTTGGGCCACAGTTTAAATAGCCCAGACAAACAGATTAACTCAGCTTCTAAAAATAATAAGCCAGATGAAAGGCCCAAGGAATAAAAATATTTTGGAAAACAATTGAATGTATTCTTAATTTAAAATCTGACAGTGTCTCCCTTGGCCTTTTCCCTCCCCTGCCAATAAGCTCAGAATGTCGAGGCTGACATGTTCTTTTGAAGACACGGCAAATGAGGCAGGAATTGCCACCTGTTGTTCCCTTGCACTTCCTAAGGTTACAGTTAGTTCCTGCCAGTTTACATCACATCACACACGCTTCAAGCCAGAACAGGACTGTCACTCTGCCATGACAATTTCTCTCTCTTCTTGTTTATCCACCACCATTTCCCTATCTTAATTCTAATGAATTCCTTCAGGCCTGAAGCTGACTAAAGTACCTGTCCTAGAAAGATGTCCTATGTCACTAGTTCTTTGATTGTTTAGATGCTACACTGGAGGTTTTTGATATCACCTTTCTACCACTGACTCCTTTATCAACAGATTCATGCTAATTTCACAAGCTAATAAAGCAGGATAAGAATGCCCCGATGTTTTCTTCGTATGTGGAACTATGAAAACAACAGTGTTTTTATTATTATTATTACTGTTATTATTTGTGTGTGTGTATTAAATCATTCATTTGTGCTAATTGAAAAAAAAACTAGTGGTTAGTAAGGGTTTCTCTGAATATCGACATTTTTCAAACAAAGTTTAATTGACTTCTCAGAGATAAAAAGCAAAGCTTCCTCACTCCTGCAAAGTCGCTACAGAATTACGTTTGAAGAAAGACCTTGCAACTGACATCCTTTTCCTACAAAGCCAGTCCTGTTTGTGGATTTTGATTTACAGGCTAGGTCTGTTACAAGGAGCTGCTGGACACATTAGCGCAGGTATGCTTATGAAAGGATGCTGCTGTCTGGCACTAAATGACTTTCCAGAGACCCATCTCATTCAGACCTGCAGGAACTGCTCTCCCTGAACATGATCCGCCAGTGCATAAGCCATTATTCCACCCGTTTCACCCGCAAGAGTCAAAAATATAATCCTGCCCTCTACTCCCTTCTGTAAATCCTGATGTACCATTAAAATCTGCTGTTTTATACTTTCTTGATTTCTATTTGGTTAATCCACCTTAAACATTTCCAGTTGCAACTGTAATTCTGCATTTGGGAGTGAAAGAAAAATAACAGTGGTAATTATGTTGAATTTCATTAGTGTAAACTGCTTATAAATTACTGCATTTTCTATTTTCAATATGTTCATGATTCACAGGTATTACCAACTGCAGTATAAAATGGATCTTTCGTCCACTTCAAATACAGATTTTAGAATATTTACTAAAAGGCTTACTTTCTCTTCTTTATATAATACTGAAAGTCATCAACCCTAAATCTACCTTTCCCTTCACATTTTATTATATGCTTCAATCGTAGGCATTAGTGCAACCATATTAAAAATCTTATGTTTGGATTCGAGTAAAAATTAAGCTTGTTTAAATATAAGACAAAGAGAATAGAATCTTCTGGATAGTTTAATGTTTAAGAGAGGATCATTAATATATTACTCATCAAGAAAGTCTTTAAATTATTTAGCCAATATTTTATAAAAAGCAGCACTTGGTAACATTCAAACAAAAGAAATACAAAGGGAATAATATTAAATATACATCCACATATATTCTCTTTCATCTAAAATCATTTATTCCACTTAATTTCAAGAAAATTATGTAAAAATTATGAGAAATGGTGCATATTAGTTAGAAAAGCTAATATGGTATATGTCCAGATATCCGACATGTAAAAAAGTGAAAAGAAGAATATGGAATTTGATATGAGCAATGAGTACAAAAGTGTGGACACATGACATCGTCCCTTTACTCAATAAAATGGAATGGAAATAATTATTTGAATATGAAGGTCAGTGCACTCAAAAGACAAAAAGGAAATCCAATGGTTACTTAAACTGGTTAGCATCATTCTCCAGAATTTCTTGTCAGAGGATATGCTTAGGATTAGATTTTGGTTTCATTTTAATACCTTTGTGGTCATTAATAGAATTTTCAGTTAAAGGCTCACATCTCAGGCATTCCACTATTGTGCTGTTATTTTTTTTAATATAAGAGTTTTATAAAATGTGCCCTCTTACATTTATATGTTTTGTATAAAAGTTTACTCAACTGTATTACTACATTTATTCAGTAGGCATAGGTTTACTTATATAATGTTACCTTAGAGAAACAATATACAGGATTTAAAGTGACATAAAATAGGTAGAGTCATTATTCCTCAGTTTTTCTCAATACTTTTTTTCTTATTTGATAAGCCCAGCCATTCAACCAGCAACTTTGAGATAAAATTTACAACACTGAATTCCAAGGAAAATATTGTCTACATATCAACCAGTGCTTATAAAAATAATTTATTTTCTAAATTGACCTATATTAGGACGCATTTACAAATGTTCCTGGGTTCAATTCAATATACCAGTGCTTACTGGTCTGAAATATGACAGAGATCACTCAAAAGAGAACTCTGATTAGAAAATATAACAAGAACATTTGCAATTTTTAATGAGCTTCCTGTTTCCATGCCAACCTCTGCTGAATCGGGAAAGCATTAAAATAATTTTCTCACAATTTACTTCTTTCCATTGTGTTATAGCCATTCCCTTTTCACAGGCAATACATTCAGTACCAAATGTATTCATTAAGGCCAAAGAGAAAGGCAAGGGTTAAATAAATAAGAACATCAAATTAATATCCTGGCCTAAATGTTTTAGCAGAGCCAAAAAATCTGTTTAATCATTCAAGTCAACAAAGGTTAAGATAATAAAATAAACTTCTAAATGCTTTCCTTTTCTGGAACTTAATCTATCTTGCCAAAGATGTTTTTAAGATGCTATCAGTTTTGCATAGTCCCAGCTGTTATGAAAATTTACTTGAATACACTAGGAGGAGAAAGGAATTTTATGAAAATAGTTAAGCAGAGCTCCTGGGTGGCTTATTGAAACTGTGGGAGCTTAGGACTCATTTAAAACCAGCTGGTGGCTGATGATGTTGAGGCCAATAACCACTAAATCTCTTATTTATCAGGGCTCTGTGTTACTTGGCAAGGTGAGGGTAGCCAACTGCTGAGAAGATTAACATATAATCAAAAGACAACTTCATAATGTTTGTTCAGTTTGATTACTAAACTTGCCGCAATTTCAGAAAAACATAGTACCCTAATGAAACAAGACATAATGAAGCATTAAAACAGCATTGCTTATTTTTAGTCACTAAGATAGGGAAAAGAAACACGAGCCAACATCATCAAAGCCCTGGGTACCACTGGTTCCCAGGGCTACGGTTCATGACGAGGGCAGAGGCCCTTATGAACTGGGCAAGCAGAAGTCCTCTCCAGTGATGAAGATAGACAGTAGTAGCACTGGTGGGTGCAGGTGACAGTGACAAGCCTTAAAAGTCTTGAGGACTTTTACACTTGACACTGAGGAGCGGTTACTGATCAAGAAGTGTAATTCAATTTTTTACAAACAGAAGCTCAGAATAAAACTGCGGTCCCCAACCCCCAGACCAGTACCAGTCCCTGGCCTGTTAGGAACCGGCCGCACAGCAGGAGGTGAGGTGAATGGCAGGTGAGCCAGCCACTCCCCATCGCTCGCAGCACCGCACAAGCTCCACCTCCTGTCAGATCAGCGGCAGCATTTGATTCTCGTAGGAGCAGGAACCCTGCTGTAAACTGCGCATGGAGGGATCTAGGTTGTGGCTCCTTATGAGAATCTAATGCCTGATGATCTGAGGTAGTGATGATAGTGCTGTGGAGAGGCTGCAAATACAGATTATCATTAGCAGAGAGGTTTGACTGCACAAAAATGTAATGCACCTGAATCATCTCCAAACCGTCCTCTCGACCCACCCCCATCCATGGAAAAATTGTCTTCCATGAACCCGGTCCCTGGTGCCAAAAAGGTTGGGGACCATGGTTCTAGAACCTGTAAACACAGCATGATCAACAGCAGAAAACAGACTTCATTCATGTGGTTATCCTAAAGAAAAAAACAGGACTAATAGCAAATATAACAAGGATCTTGATATTATACAATTTTCAAATTGGTGCCATTGAGCTGAGAAGTAAAACCTGTATTATAACAAGGTAATTGAGTATTCCTACATTCCTTGGATGGGGTCAACATTGCCCTGTCCCTATGGGCTCCATATAGTGACGTTCCAGGGCATTACCCTTTGGCATAGAGGTTCTAGGGTATTACTATGTGGCATTCATTCATTCGTTTTTTGGAGGGTTGGCAGTGCATGGACTGCATAGACTGAGTCTATCAAGACTGCCAAGAAAAGAGATCCACCTAATTGTGTGTTCCAGCTTTTTCAATCGTATTCACAGAGGCATGGAATTTTACAGTTGAAAGGGTTCCCAGCAGTCAGTCATCTGGAAGCGTGTGATATTGTGGAAAGAGGGCAGGTTTGAAATCACAGTGAGTCCCTGCATTGTCTTGGTAGATGTGTGTCAAAGAACTTGAACAAGTTACTTAATATGCTTGAGCTCAATCCTTGTCAAAAAAAAAGGGCAATATTTATATTTGTCCTACTAACTCACAGAATTACTTTTGAGGATAAATTAGAGAATATATGTAAAACGTAATCTGTCAATACCTAGGTTCAGATCCTGGTTCTGCCACTGACTGCTACTTTGGACAAAATGTTTAAATTTTCTAAGTCTTGGTTTCCTCATATATTAAATGGGAACAATAAAAGTTAACTATTTCATACAGTTATTGAAATAAGGTATGTCTTCAAAGAGTAGTTGCCACAGTTTAAGAACTCAACAAAATTATTCATCATCATTATTATTATTTTAACTGTAGATATTTCTGTAATCCTTATCATTTCATATTACTGTTGATGACTTCATAACAACTACTTCACTGACAGGGAAACAGTCTGGTCCACTGGAAACAACACAGACTAGAGGCTGAGAAAGCTGGGTTTGAATTTAAACTCGGGCAAGTTACTTTACTCCAGATTTCTCATGTGAAATATGGGAAGAATAATCAGCTATGATTTGTTGAGGGCTTATCATAGACTTTTCATACATTATTTCATTAATTCTAATTACAGTCATAGAGACAGAAAGTGGTAGAGTTAGAATGTGATCCCTGTCCAGCCCGACTCCAGCCTGTGCATAATCATTTCACTCTACTGCATCTACTCTTCCTATTTTTCTTCCCTGATAACCCATCTCACTGCACCATAGTAAGTCGTACAGAGGATGTGTGCAACTGACCTAGAAAGGTGATCGGTAAGTTGTAAGACTGAGCAATTAGCAATTATCATTATTTTGTGTGGTATTATTTCCTATTCCAACTTCCATCCAGTCTAGGAATCCCCTACAACTTCTTTACAGCCGGTCATCCAACCTCTACTTGAATATAGGGAAAAGTCCTAGCCCCGAAACTTTGTAATACAAAGCTTTGAGAACGAAATGAAGAAAATGGAGTTTGGGTGGGTGACTGAGAGCGCAGATAAAGCACCGTCCCAATCCTATCCCTAAAGGCCTACCTGCGAAGAGCAAAGTCTGCAAACACAGACGGAAGATTAATGGCAAATCTGTATTGACATGTCCCCAAGAGTCACAGAGGGAAGCACAATTCTAACATCAGGATGCATTCATCTGTGGAAATCTAACACTTAATGCCTCCCAGAATAAAACTAAGTGATATTTATGGTTGTTATATTATATGTAAAATTGTAGGCTTGAAGTTGGCTCAATGCATATGGAAAGAAAGCTAATGCCAAAAGTTATCCCGCTTTCTTCCACATTGAATCATATGCCATCAACAGTTTTCAAAGATAGTCAACTTTCCCACCATTTACCTTTTAACTTCTTGCAATGTGACTTCCACTCTCACTACTTAACACAATGCACTCCCTTCATATCCCACGACTCCAAAACAGCAACTCTAAAACCTCGTCATAGAGCTCATCCTGGAGGCTTTCCTTTTGTTAAGAACACTCTGTTGGCCACCCTCGATTTTTTGTTTTTTTCTTTTCTTTGTAAAGTAGTTCTTCCTCTGGTGTTCACACATTGCAACGTCCTAGTCCTACCTATGGATGCACTCTCTCTTTTGCCGACTCTCCTCTCTCATCCCGTTCCCTACATGTGGATATTTCTATAGGTTCTATCTTAGGGTAGTTCTTTCCTTACTCTTTGCTCACCATTTTTTTAGTGCTATGATATCAATTCTTACTCTGTGACAGTTCAGTTGTTACCAAGTATCAAGCCAGAAACCTCAGCCCTAGCTTCATCTTCTTTTACAACTTCTGTCCCTACATCCAATTAACTCCAAGACTTGTGCTGAATTTTCACCTCAGTATCCTTCCTTTTTACTACCTGATCGCTTTTTTTTTTTTCTTCGAGACAGAGTCTCACTCTGTTGTACGGGCTAGAGTGCCGTGGCGTCAGCCTAGCTCACAGCAACCTCAAACTCCTGGGCTCAAGCGATCCTTCTGCCTCAGCCTCCCGAGTAGCTGGGACTACAGGCATGTGCCATCACGCCTGGCCAATTTTTCTATATATATTTTAGCTGTCCACATAATTTCTTTCTGTTTTTAGTAGAGACAGGGTCTCGCTCTTGCTCAGGCTGGTCTTGAACTTCTGAGCTCAAATGATCCGCCTGCCTTGGCCTTCCAGAGTGCTGGGATTACAGGCGTGAGCAACCACACCCGGCCTACCTGACTGCTTTTTTAAAAATTCCTGACCTGGCCACAACACCATCTACGGTCACAGGTCCTGAATGTTAATCCAATACAGATGGATTACACCTCCCACCCTCTGCTTCGAGACTTCTCTTTCATCAAATCTTCTGTCAGTCTCATCCCTGGTTTCCCTTTGTCTGCTCAGGTGTTTGCTTGGCCCCATGGCAAACTGTATTGTACAGATGACCCGACTTTCCTTTTCAGCTCCGTTCTCCTTGTCCCTTCAAGCTTTGGGTAACTGTATGACACAGTCTGGCCAATGAGACCTGAGCGGAAGTCTGCTAGGAAATTCATGGGAAAAATTTTGTTTTCTTGATACAGACTCTACTCTCTTTATCCTTTCTCCTGATACAGATATAAAGGTGATGGCTGGACTTGACGCAGCCTTCTCGCAATCATGAGAAAAAGGCTCTAAGAGACTCACACAGACTTTTGTAGTAACATCATTAAACTATATAAATAACACTATCAACTGCCTTCTCCAAAGTTCTTCTGATGTGAGAAAAATAAACTCATATCTGAGCTCCCATAGGAAAATTGGAGCTTTCTTCCTGATTTTGGTGACCACTCTAGAATCTCCTCCTCGGCTCACCAACTTAGCCCCTGCCTCCAATGAGCTTTCTGCTCATCACGTCCCCCTGCTGCCAGTGGTACCTGATGTTCCAGGCTGAGCCGGCTCATCCCCTCCGCTAACCTCCCACTGAGAACTGGACGGTATCCTTATAGCCTGTCTCCCTAGGACATTGTCCTGGATGACTGACACAGTTTCCCGCTCTACCTGGTCTCCTTTTCAGTTTCTTCCATTTTATAGTGGACACTACCACCAAATAGATTTTCATAAAGAACATTGGTGATAATATCAGACAGTCTGGTGGTAATGAACATCAAATGATGTACTCAAAAATTCTCAATGGCTCCCTATTGCCTTCCACACCAGACATTTGAAATGCTCCATAATATAATTTCAATCAAAGAATTTCAACCCTATAGGACATAGTTTTTTAATATTTAACCTGTTTTCTTGGCAAATGAAATATTATTTTTTGAGGATTCTTTTTAAGTTTTTTTAAATTGACAAATAAAAATTATATATACTTATGGTATACAATATGCTGTTTTAAAATATGTATACATTGCAGAATGGGCAAATCAAGCTAATTAGCATATATATTACCTCCTACACTTACCTTTGTTGTGATCAGAGCACTTAAAAGTCTCCTACTTAGCAATTTTCATGAATACAATACACTTTTTAACTATAGTCATCATGTGTGTAACAGATCTCTGGAACTTATTCCCATCTAACTGAAATTTTGTATCTTTTGACTGACATCTCCCCAACCACCACCCCCGACCCCGATACCCCACCCAGCCCCTGGCAACGACCATCCTACTCTACTTGTATGCATTCAATTTTTTAAAAATTCCACCTGTAAATGAGATCATACGGTTATTTGTCTTTCTGTGCCTGGCTTATTTCACTTAACATAATGTCCTCCAAGTTCACCTACATTGTTGAAAATAACAAGATTCCCTTCTATTTTAAGGCTAAATAGTATTCCATTATATATATATACATATATATATATGTGTGTGTATATATATATATATATATGCACGCCATATTTTCTTTATGCACCAATGGAATACCATTGTTCCTTAAATAAATCCTGCCATTTTCTCCCTGCATAGTATTGGTTATACTATTTCCTCTTCCTGGGATGTGTACTGTCGTGCCCTTTTCCTTACCTTCTACAGATTACCCACTCATTACGTCCCAGCTCAAGTGTCACCTCTCCCAGAGACTCCAGTGATTATCTAAAGCAGAAGAATCTTACTTTGCTACCATCTCTCAACATAGCTATTCAAGGCACGTAACATGCAACCATATAGCTTTCTTAGGGACCCATGAGATCAGTTCCATGAGTGCAGTCATGATACAATAATATTTTATTCATACACTCAACAAATATTTATCAAATCCTTACTATTCCACGTGGAGGTAACACGAACAAGACAGAGCAGGCCCTTGCTCTCAGAGAGTTTAGGTTCTAAGGAGAAAGGGCACCATGTTTTACAGAAAACAGGCAAGTAAGTAAGTAAACAAAACAGGATAATCTCAGAATTAGATTGAGTAGCTAAGGAAGTTTTCCCTGAAGAAGTGATATCTGAGATGAAAGCTCAGTGATAAGAACCCAACCACAAGAAGGCCAGAAGAGAGCAGATGGAAAGTCGCTGAGTTGGGTATGAGCGTGGTACGTCTGGAGACCACACGGAGGGGCAGTGTGGCCGGAGCGAAGTCGTGGAGGCGAAGACTAGTGTGAGATGAGCCTGTAGGGACAGGGAAGGGCCAGACCCTGAAGGCCCATGGAGGCCAAGCACAGTGGTTTGGGTTTCATTCTAAGGTTTTAAACAAGAGTAACATGATCTAATTTACAATGTAAAATGATCTCCCTGGCTGCTGTGTAGAAAATGGATTATACAGGGTCAAGAGAGGAAATAATAAGATTGATTGGAAGACCACAGCATTTATCAAGGACATGAGCTGACAGCAGGTTGAATTTGGTGGTAGGAGGAGAGAGAAAGAGATAAGGGGACACATTTATTGTGTCTATAATATTAAGCATGGTGTCTTGAACACTGTAGATGCTCCCTATATATTGCTAAATATATGTGCAAATACTTCAAAATAGTTTCACATCCTTAGTTTCTATATCATCTTCAAGTTTTTTCTGCTTTGAGTCACATACTATGGCTTAACATCTTCCTGTTTGACACTTAGAGAGCCAAAGAGAAAAAAAAGATCTCATATTCAAGGAAATGGTACAGGTCCCATGATGGAAGTCACTGAACAAGGAACTGAAACGATGGAGTTTGGAGTTAAGTTAATTATGGGAGAAATAAATCCTTTGAAACAAATAGTATGATAAAGAGTGGAATTTGAAATCTATGATAGGATGAAAATGGACAGAGTGTTCAAACACAAAAATCATTTTAAAAAAGAGAGTCTCCAGTCAGCATCAGCTAGAATAGTGTCCCTAAACAGAGTATGGGAGCAAAACTAATTTTCATTACAGTTGAAAACTTTTCCAGTTCTTACTTTTGATTTTTTCTTTGAAATATAAAACCTTCAGTTTACTATTTTGATGTGACAAATGTCCTAATAAAGTAGCTAATGCCATCTTACTAGACAGTATGTTTACAAAATCCTGCGGGCACTGAATGTGCCCTGCTTTGTTTCTGAGTTACGAATCTGAGAAAAGACAGGTAACTCAGGGAGCTCTACTTCTCTTTCACATGTACCATTCAGCACATTTAGACTCATACCCACGAAGATGATGAAGATTCCTGCATTATGAATTTAATCCAAATTCCTTCAATACACAGCAAAATCCAGGGGAAAATGAGATCAATTTTTGCCACTTCCCCTCTGAAATGCTAAATGGCCCCTGAATTGTGTGAAACTTGGCCCCGGCCAGTGTGAAAACTGGCTGAAATCTGTACGAAAGGCAGTCTGGGTTTGTCAAAGTAGTTCATGAACTTTGGCCAAACTTTCAAGGAACCTGGTCCCAGTCTTGGTTTGTAATGCAACACGAAACCAGGTGAATTCCAGATGGTTTCAGGTTTCACCCTGAAAATTTGGCCTAGCTTTATAATCAATCATCACTCTTTGTAACGATGAAAGCCAAAACACCTTTTTGAAAATGAGGACTGTGTGCATACTGATGACAGCTAAGCTGTGAACCACCCCTTCGCTTCCTTTGCCAAAAGAAGATTTCTCAGAATGGAAACAGTTTCCCTCTTACCTAGAAAGGGCAAGTTGAGTGATGCTGATATTGTGTGTGGAAAGAAATGGGACTCAGTATGTGGAGCCATGTCATGAAACGATCACCACACATGAAGCAAGTGGCTATGTCCTAATCACTTAAGACTAAGAAAGTTTTGCTCCGTTCGCATCCATGACAGTAGATAACACGACGCTTAATCTCCTTGACCATTAAGATGGGCTTCTAACTAACTGCCACGAGAAACAAAATGCTCTGGGGCACGATCATTCTTTCCGCACGAAGAGGTGGCTGAAGAATGGAAGGGAAAGTAAATCACAGCATAACTCTTACCTGCTTTAAGAAACATGAGGAGATAATTAGGCTTCAAAACTTTCAAGTTTACATCAACCGCATCTTCTGTGAAACAAATCTCTATGCAATGTAAATGAACTGAATAATTAACTAAGCACAGTGCGTTTTACAGAAAGACCTACTGAGTTTCTGTTTTCAACCTGAAAGTTTTAAATGTGCGTTTCCACTGTAAAAAATTACTCTCTTCAACCAAATACTTGCCTTTGTGCATAGTGACATGAGAAAATTGAGAGGTATGTCTGAGCGGAGCCACTACATCATTGAAACAGTATGTCTGAACATGTGGGTAATAAGGCACAGATGTGCAGTAGAGGACTTGGCACCACCGGTAACAAAGCGTTCGCCATTGTGTTATAATGGTGAAAAGCGCCACATCTGAGAAGCTTAAAAGAATGCCCCATCCATTCTGCAGTGCTAACTTGTATTACACCTTTTATCTGCTTAAAAATCTATAACAAACGAGAAATGTAAATATGTATTATTCAAACTTATGAGGAATATGTAAAATGCATTAATATTTTTTATCTATCGTAAAACATATTTATGCAATAGCACGTAAAGTTTAACTGCAGCAAACAGGCCAGATTCAATTGAAATCCATATGGCCTCTATGTTGCAAAACAACACATGCAAATCCGAAGGACCCAGTGGTCATTGGAAAGGTGGCTGTTGTTGACTTTAAGAAGGGATTCCAGCCCTTAATTCGTAGGTCTAATTATCGTAGAATGTTCTAGTTATAGGCATCAGGTAAAGATAATGCAACAGAATATAAACAGTAGCTATCATTAAGGCTTTTTCATTTACAAGTGGTATGCTATTTTTGCCAGCCGTTACTAAACCTTGTGGCACAATGGCAGTTATGAAGCTGGGGTACTTTAACTCAGTAAGTTTAGAGGTGGAAACTAACTTTCTGCCCAGAAGAGGCAGAGCACAACTTACCCGAGGTCCCTGATCACCTTGTTCTCCCTGTAGAATAAGATGAGATGATAGTTTTAGCCAAAATCTATACATGATACTCATTAAAAACTCAAAATATAATAGGTGATGCCAATATGGATTTCAACTAACATAATTTGTTTCTGCTATGCATTTTCTTACCTTATCGCCTTTTGGACCAGGAGGGCCCTGAAAAACAAGAAAGAGAAGGAGAAAAAATATTAATTAAAAACATATATATTCTAACCTGAATAGATCAGCCAGGTCAGTTGAAAGATTTATGCAAAGTACATGGAGATATAGCTGTTAATGAGGTTTCTCAAGCAATGTTGGTTTCTAAAGCATAATTATAATTTGGTTAGAATGTAAAAATCGTAGTACATGTGCGTGTACATGTACATATAAACACTATGCCATAAGCATATAATAGGCCGAATACATTTTCACAAACCGAACACACCTATGCAAGAAGAACCCTGCTAAAGAAACAACGGGACCAGCAAGTCAGAAACTCCTGTTGTGACATTTCCTTGTCACCACCCTCCACCAACAGTAACCACTATTCTGACCCATGACAATATAGATTAGTTTGCCTGCTTTTGTACTTTATATAAATAGAATCATATACTCTCTGTGTCTAGCCTCTTTTGCCCAATCTGTGTGAAATTCATCTATAGGTTTTTAAGAGAGATGCTAATTTTATTTTTTCATTTTATTTTTGCTTTTTTAATTGGAGAGCTGTGCCTGCTCCCCAATGCAATGTGGCAGCACAGAGTCCACGCGACTACCCGATCAGTCTGGGGGTCTGCCCTGGTGGTGAGGGACCCTCTCAGCTCTGGCTGCAGTGTCTGTTGGGGGGAGTGTAAAGCCCCAGGGTTCTCTCCTCCTGTCCCTCCCCACGTGCGATGCCTCCCCCAGGTCCCTTCTGATCTTGCTGAGGGGTTCACTCCTCCCCCTTCTCCTTCACTCTGAATGTCCCCTGTTGTTTCTCCAGTGAGTCACGATGCTCTTTCATGAACGTCCATTCACGGGTGGGCATCCACCTGCAACTTTCAACCCTCTCGCCCTGAAATTCATCCGTAACTTTGAGTATAGTTGTAGATTGTTCTTACTGCTTTATAATATTCCACTGAGTGTATGTACTGTAATTTATCCATTCATCCTACTGCTGATGGCCATTTGTTTCCAGGAGTTTCTAGGTCCTGGCTATTACAACTAGAACTTCTATGAACACAGTAGTAACTGGTGTCTTTTGGTGAAAAATTACATGCATTTCTGTTGGGTGTATATCTAGGAATGGAAATGTTAGGTTACCGAGTATACACGTGTTCAATTTTAACAGATACTGCCAAGTAGTTTTCCAGTGTGGTTCTTCCCATTTACACCTCCACCAGCAATGCATGAAATTTCAGTTGTCCTGTGCATTCATTCACCGGCACTTGGTATTTTCCACCTTTTTCATTTTAGGCCTTCTGGTAGGGAGGTAGTAATTTCACATCATGTTTTAACATGTATTTCCTCAGCGATTAATAAGTCGAATCTCTTTTAATACATTTATTGGCCATTTTGCATCCTTTTTCATGAAGTATCTATTCACATCTTTTGCCCTTGGTCTACTGAACTGTCTTATTGATTTACTAGAGTTCTTTACATGTTGTGTATTATATATTACGTATACATGTGGATGGGTAGATGACAGAGCTGTAGACTAGAGTTCTTTACATATTCTGAACAGGAGTCTTTTGCCAGATAACTTATTGCAAATACTTTTCCCACTTTATGTACTATCTTTATGTTCTCTTAGAAGTGGTTGATGATGAACACCTCTAAATTCTTAATTTTAATAAAACTCAATTTAACATTTTTTCTCCTTATACTTATTTCTTTTTGTGTTCCACTTAAAAAAATCTTTGCCTACTCCAGTGGTTGGAGAGGTTTTTCTGTTTATTTTAAAGGCTAAAGTATTATTATTTCATCTCTCATATTTAAATTTGAATTCATTGAGAACTGATTGTGTGTATGACATGAGGTAAAAGTCAAGATGCTTTTTCTTAAATGCAGATATAAAATTAACCAAATATCATTTACTGAAAATGTGCCTTTCTGCTTTGTAGCACAGTATTGCCTTTGTCATATATCAGGGCTCTTTCGAGAAATTTCTATTTTGTTGGGCAGCTGTCTATTCTTGAGCCACATTGAGATTTTCTTTATCTGTGAACAAAACTATTAGCAGGAAACAATAATTCTCTTTTATATTTAAAAATTATTTTGGAATGCACAGTGTACAGCAAGGAAACATTAATTCTGAAGGCATCAATTACATTGTCTTTTCTAGCTCTTAGAGACAAAGTCATGTTTTGGGTTGAGCCCGCCTGAGGAACTGGAGCATTTCAGGGCCACCTTCAATTTCTCACCCCCTTTTTAGCAGGGCTGGGAAACAAGGACAAGTCTAAACAGGAAGGAGAGCCAAGGTTCTAGCAAAGTGGGCCATCTTAGGTCTCCGTGGAGACTGCTGTGTCCCTACAGGTGGGAATGCAGCAGTGCCCCACCTTCCAAAATATCTCCTCCTGAGAAACCGCACCAAATCCCCGTTCTCACTTGCAGCCCTTCCAGTAACAGCTGTGAGGTTATCATGGGATTACTAACAACATAATGTCTTACGTTTTGTACATTTTACCATTGACAAGGAACATTCACCTGTTACTGAATTCAATCTTACCCACAATCCAATGAGGAAAGGATTTTGATAATCCTTTTAGAGATGCCAAAATGAAATTCAAAGATGAGCAACGTTAGGCTTCTTGTAAGAGAGTTAGCCGAGACTTTAACCCGGTCTGTGTGAATTTAAGTGCAGTGGTTTTGATGCTAAGTGTTGGAACACAGCTCCAGAACTAGATTCTCGGAAAGAATGACGCCTATGTATCTGATACCTGTCTTCACCAAGTGTCTTCTAAAATGCCTCCCTCACATTTTCCACAGTGTCAGAGACACTGAATATCTCAGGTTCAACATGAGAGAAAGGAGAATCGAAGAGGGGTAGGGAGTGTGAGAGGGGCTAAGATAATGGAATCAACTTTACAAAACCCTGTTCTCTCTTACCCCAAAAATGACTTTGCCACTGAAAAGAGGGACAATAAGAAAATTATTTTTCTTACTGTTTTCAGTAATCCTTTAATGTTTCTAATTTTTTTCAGTGACTCGAGTAGTGTAGTGAGTACAGTCTGTGTGCCTATCTCTGGCAAATTAAGTTTAAGGAATTTATTTAGTTATTTTAACACATGCAAAATACTTACTAACGCTATACAAACAGGATTTTACTTTTGGTGGGGAAAATGAAAGCCAAACAAAAGAATAATGAGAGGATACCTATCATCAAGTTTAAGAAATACAATGGAGGTTCTAGTCTTGATTTAAGTAGCACGTTACTTAATTTTATTTCGATTTGTACTGAATGCCTATAAAGAGTTGGGCAATGTTCTGAGCACGGGTGGAAGATATGGTGGAAGAGGCTGATTTAGAAAGACGTGGTGTCTGTCCTGGAAAAGCTAAATAGTCTAGTGCCAAAGTCAAGCACTTTCTACATACCAGCATTAAGAAAAAAGTGACCCCCAGAAAATCCAGCTACTTTAAGGTCAGCCACGACGATAGACCCCTCCCCAGCCTCTGCCCCTACCCCTTTCCAAGTTTCTCCTCTTTAAAGTTTTGCTTGCTTTTACTGGTGAGATTTGAGAGGCCAAGTCCCTCATTGCACCAAATCTCTAAAGGCACTTTGCTGGGTTACATGGCATCGTTCAGGACAAAGGTTTTCTGAAATTATTTTACAGTGAGGAACAGAGATGACCTTTTTCTCCAAGTCCAACTGTTAACGCCAAAGCCACGTGCGTCAACTAGAGCTCTTTAGCCAGCTTGCCCTGCGCAAGGATGCTTAATTCACGAACACATGAAAATCTGCATTCACAATGGAGCAATAAATATTGCTTCTTCAAAAGAGGGAGTTTCTGAGCAGACAGCATGGCGTCCTGGCACCTGCCGGCCTAAGACAGAAGCGAAGCAAGGTCAACCTTCCCTCACAGCTGTGGGGGCTACTGAGACACTGTGGCCCCCACTTGTGCACCCGGGATTAACAGCAGGTGTTTTCTTCTCCTCTCACTGAAATCCCACTCTTCTTTCTGAATTGGACCCTCTTCACTGAAAACATGGGTTGAACTTGAAGAATAAAGTGGGCTACCTTAGCAAACATAGATAATATTTAAAAATTTGGGAGCCATGACTCTCTTCTAAGTCAAAACATCACAAATGAAAGAAAGGTTTATTTGATTATTAATCTTTAAAATTAAAGTTGAGTAGTTGTTTTTTTTGTCTTTAGAGTTAAAAAAAAAAAAAAACCTCACTAGTTTTAACTAAGGATGTGTCGCCATACAAATTAATGACTCTGTAAACGACAGAGTATTTGACAATGGCACTTTGTTGCTTTCAACTGTACCACGCTTAACAACCTAATATTTAGTAGACATGTTTGTTGTTCAGGTAACAGTTTCACTGGATAGTTGGTAGCTATTTGAAGATAAAACTTTGTTGCTAAAACAAGGTTGGGGTCAATGGAAAAGAAATAAGGTAAAATTAAGTCAGAGGTAAATGGTGGGTCATAGCTTTATATAAGGCTCTTTTCGAGATTCCTGTCCTGGTTTGGTCTAGAACGTTGGAGTCAAATCTTCTATAAGGCCCACTTTAATAAATAAATAAGAATACTATAAATGATCCTTTTAATTAGTTTTATGTAATAAGCCTTAATCACATAAGTACTTAAAAGTGCTAATAAGTTTTTATTTATTAGTGTTGTCACTCGGTTGTTAGAATATTTAGAGCATTGTTAAAGTGTTATTAACTTACTACTAAAGTATTTATAAATTTCAGTGGTAAACTTCAAATTAGCCCCTCTTCAAAAGACTTTAAATTCAGCATCTGCAGTAACCATCTTTCTGGTTGTACCAAGCCTTTAATGTTGGTCTTGTCCTATAGCAATTTTAGTCTTCCAAAATCTATTTCTGCCCAAATAACTGAGGTTTTAGCTTTTTATCCATGCTCTATTACCTATTTCAATTAAATGATAAAACCAAACTAAAAGCAAAGAGAGACACGATGAATGACATTCTGGAAAATATTGGATTTCATTCTACATAAAAGTAATTGAAATATAGCTGGAAAAGAGAGATACACTCCTAGGGGTTGGGTATTCCAGTAATGGCCTTTTATTTACTTGAACTGTAAATTTTACCTACTTTGAAACTGTCAAAAGCTAAAGAGGGAGTGATTTTTAAAAGATAATCATGAAAACAAAATTAAATTTTGCTGGAGGTAGAAAAAAAATGGAAAAGGAGCAAAGCCTGGAAATTCTTGCAGCCAGAGCTGCTAGAATAAGAATAGGATTGTGACTTCTACCCCAGGAGAGTGCAGATAGGTTTATTTTCATTTGTGAAATACACAAAACTTCTTCTCACTACTCTTTTCATTACTGTAGAATTATGAAGCCAAGCAAGTTTCCTTCTCTGAGCATTTATGGGTGACTGTTGGCCAAGCAATGCGCTCTGAGTCTGGAGAGGGGACATGTAAATATAATTACAATTAGTGGAATGAGCACTGTGTTGTGGGAGTACAGAGAAGGAAGGAGGTAGGAGAGCCAGAGCTGAGAGTCTGAAAGATGGTATTGACGCAGGCTCCTGAAAGGTGGCCAGAGGTAAGGTGTGCTGGGGAGCAGGGGGGAAGCCGATCGGGCAGAAGGGAAGAACATTCATCAGAGGACACCACGCCACTGGGGAAGACCAGGGAGTCAGGCGGTGCGACCGTGTGTGGAGTGGAGAGAGGAGGAGGGGAATGGCAGGAAAGAGATTTGGGGAAGCTAGTTCACCACACTCAGGCGTCTGGGCCAGATTCCGGCATTCACTTAGCAAACGGTGGTGAGACGAAGTGTGCTTTGCTTGTGGAACTCTGAGAGTGTGCAGCGTGAGGGATTCTTAGGAAGTATTTGCCTCGGTCCAGGGGAGAGATGGCGAAGGTCTGAGTTAAGGTTGTGGCAGTGAGGATGCAGGGAAAGTTCTAGATTCGGGAGACATTTCTGAGACAGAACTGCCAAGACCAGTTAGCTGATTGGACACAAGGGCCGTTGACAGATCGTCAACATGGTTGAAGAAGCCCTACTCATTGGAAGGTTTGCAGATTAGTGTATTTGCAGAAGAAAAGAGTTGGTCTAAGCTGGTTCAACCCAGTCAAACATAGCAGTTCCAGAGGCAAGTGATTAAATCTGGTTTTAGGGGGATATTTCAAATCCATAGTGCTGGCCTCCTTGGAAAAGGCTGAGACAGAGACAGAGAGAGAGTGAGAGGGAGAGAACGAACACAAGAGCACACGGGCACTCTCTGCCGTCACTGGTGAGTAGACGCAGCCCAGATGGACATGGCTGTGCTGCCGCCCCTCTTCCATGTAGCATCGGCACAGAGAGCACCTTTATTACGCTTCCTCTCCTCTACTTTTCAAACTGCAAACTGAATATGAAAGTTCTATAGCTTAAAAGCCATCATGTCCCTAGTCTTCTAACGGTAAGGAAGAGAGCCCGCTTCACGGGCCACGTCTAGGAGCACAGCACAGCCTCGGTGGTCACAGCTCATCCGATGCGGCTCTTCTTCCTGACGTGCTCAGGCAGTCTTGCAAACGTTACTTTATCAGTGTTCACAACCTCCCAGGGAGGAGGGAAACAGGGACTATCCAGTTTTTCACTTATAGGATAGAAGCCTCAGTTCTCCGATTGTAAGACTTCTGTCTACTCCCCAGCCTGCAGTACTGTTAATAAATTGGCCGGTTGTGCAAACGAGACACATACTCAAACCACATGCTCATGAAAAAATTAAAGTTGGTGCCACAGTTTTTAGCAGGTATCCAAAACTACAGAAAATCACATTGCAAATAGTATTAACACCTGAAAAGCTAGTGTTTTACTTGAAAATAGGCACCCTAGGTATTTAGGTGTGGATACATCTACCCTACTCTTGAATAAAGTGTTTTAGGTAGTTAGCATAGGTTTACTTCTAACTAGAATGTGAGTATGTGTTCTTTCAAGTATATACTTCCACCTTGAAGTCATGCATAGTTTTGTGTTTTACTAGCATAATACATTTTACTAGCATAGTACATTTGGATATTTCTTCTCTAAATCACAGAATTGTTTTGTTTTATAGACTTTCGACTTTGCAAATAACTTGAGTTAGTAATGTGTACATTTTAAAGCTAAAAGAACTTCTTCTGAAAAACTTGATGTAAAATTATAGGCGTTCCTATGTGTAAGTATAGATAAATTGTGTGTTTGCATACTTGTGTGTAATTTCTTTTCAAATGCTCCAGTAAAAAGCAAAAACAGTAAAAGTATACTTTGGAAGAATTACTATAAAATGAAGTACATGAAATCAAGTACATTGGTGGTTAAGAGCTCGAGCTTTAGAGTCAAACAGATCCAGACTGAAATCCTGGCCGTAATCACCTGTGTGACCTGCAGCAGATTAATGAATCTCTCTGAGTCTCAGTTTCTTCATCTGTAAAGTGGGAAAATAATGCCGACGGTTTGGCTAAAATGAAACATTATACATGAACCAATTATATAATGTCTGACCTGCCAGTAGTGATTATGAAGTATGCATTCCATAGTTTTAATATTTTAATCATAGTAAACATAAAATTATTTTTCAGATACTTGATCTGAGGATAAAGAAAGTAAACATATTGATTTCCTAAACCAAAAGGAAATGTCTTAGGAAATGCCCTGGGTGGATGATTGAAAATATTCAGAGAATATGTAGGTCTAATATAGTTGACCTCTATTGCTCAGGAACTATTTCCGAACTAAACAAAGCAAATAAACTTCATTGGCGTTTGAACCACATTACTTTAATGAATAAAATGAGAATAAACTTGAGGCCCTAGAACCACTTAGTCACCCCAAGCTTAGATAGGAGATCAATCAGTTCTTGCAGGATTGAAAGAACCAGAAAGAAAAGAATGCAATAAAACTCTCAGTGTTCAAAGCAGCAACATATAAAGAATTATAGAAGAACCAGATTCAATGTTGCTGCAGAAGAACTGTGTTTATTATAGTGTCAAACTCTGCTAAGCCAGGGAAGGGAATTATAGCTATAAACAGATTTATAGCTTCAGACTTTACACCTTTCATTTTGCATCGGAGATTAAAAGAGACCAAGCAGAAGGGGGTGGGTATGAACAGAAATTTAAAATATCACAACCAGCCCCACTTACTAGAAATTACATTTTTATGACTATTATTTTCTGGGCATTTTCTGTGGTGAGATCGTAACTATACAGTTTTTTCGTGATGTCCGTTTGAGCCCTGAACAAGGGACTATAAGTGCCCATGATCAGTCTTAAATCATAAGCAGCTGCCATAAGGAAGCAATTAGTGGGGTCTAGCACTAAAGAAAATTTAGAAAAACCAAACATTAAGAAAAAGGACTCTCAAAAGTCAGACTGATGTAGCTCAATGGAGTTAAGGGCTTATAAAACAGCGGGAATCAGGGACGCTCACTCTGGTTTTCTTTTCTAACACAATACAAATTAAATACAGTCAAAGTGTTGTCCCTGCCAATCAAACCCAAGGTTCCCTTCTTCCTAGTATCATTCCTTGCCTCTATATGTTTGAGACTGCTAAAAATTCTTTGTTTAACTTTGATTTTTTCTTTTACTTATTTAAAGGGGTCAAATAAAATGAACTCCATGGTGAAAGACCTGGAATCCTAAACATTCCTTTTGTCAAAAGGAAAGTATCAGCTTGCTCTTTTAACACCCATAGTAGCCCCTGTGATTTTCTGGCTCATGGTGTAGCTATCCTACAATACTCGACTGTCCTCAGTATGATTCAAACGCATTCAAAGACAGAGTCTTCTTTAAACCTTGGGCTTAATCTACAATCAACTATTTCATCGTGTTTCCTAATATATCGTCCCAACATAATTTTAGCCAGGCCACTTAAGCAGCCTGGTTTCAAGGCGAGCTTGATCCCTTGCTTCATGTGTAGTACTGTGTGTAGAGCAATGTAGGTTCTGTGAAGGGCCGCTGAGCACAACACAAGGGTAAGGGTAGGATGTCCCTTGGAGTCTAAGGAGATATTCAGAAGGAACGAAAAACACAACTGTCAGATGCGGCTGGGAGCACCTGAATCTTGGGGCTTGTCTGCAATGCTTGGGCTTCCAGTGTAAGTTGGATCTTCCTCATTTTCAGCTAATGGCTAACAATCAAAAGCTTCTACCATGAGCTTCTACAACTACCCCGCTCTCCATCTTCAGATTTTTCTGTGTCTTCACCCTCCTCCCTCTGTGGAGGGAAGGTAATCCTGCACCTCCCCACCTGCCTGCCTCCCCCCAGTCTTGCCCTTTTTCTCTCTTGTCCAATTCCTTTGGGCTCTTCTCTGTGGTCTCCAAACATGTTCAGTCACCCTCTTTCAAACACAAGGTGAAGAAAAGATGTCTTTGCCCACTATTCCCGCATTTTAATGCCTTATCTTCTTCTTAACCATCTTCACCAGCTTCCCTAAATAATAGATTAATCGTAGAAAGAAAGGAAATTGGATTTGTGGAAAGAAAAGGGAGGGAGCAGAGAAGTCATATTTATAGTCTGGCTTTGGGAAACACAAAGGAACATGAGTTGAAATACTACTGTTCTTGGGGACATTTCTCCACTAGGAAGAAGCAAGCTGAGCTATGGGAGGGAAAACCGCTGAGCTAGTCCTCCGGGCCCTGGAAAGGAGTTGTCCGGGCTAAACCAAAACCAAATAAACTGGAGTTTGGGAGGGGGGGTTGACAAAAGCCATAAATGTTCAGATGGCCCAAGTTTGTGTCTAAATCTTTTCTTTTTTCACTCTACTCCTTTATCAGCTATCAAATATACCCTCAAGGCTTTAACTATTACCTGATTTATGCCCCAAGTTCTTTTCCAAACCGCAATCCTGTACTCCCAACTGCTCATCCGATGTCTAAGCCAAGATATACCATCATCACCTCAAATTCAACATCCTCAAACCAAACTTCTCAATTTGTATTGCAAACCAATCGTGATTCCTGAATTTTCTATTTTTATGTTAAACACAGTACTACCCCACCAAGCCTAAAAGCTTGGTGTTATATTTGATTCCGTTGATCCATTGCCAAGTCCTATAGACTTCATCCTCTCCACAAAATCCCTTGAATCTAGGTCCATCTTGCCACATACGCTGCTAGCACTCTTGTTCCTAGATAACTAGAATAATCTACAAGCCTCCCCTGGCCTTTCCTCCTTCTACTCCATCATACGCACTTTTGTCAGTCTAATTTTTCTGAACATATTTCTGAATGTATCATTCCTCAGCTCAGAAAACTTCAGAGGCCCATTTTGCAATCCACAGTGAAAAAGCTGCGACAGGCAACAATCCCCAATGGATGCAACACGCATTAGGAGGAAGGTTGCTGAAAATCAGGCTGATCAACCAAACATTATGTGCTTCTTGGTACGATGAACTCAGAAGGGTACTATACTTTTGTAACAGATTTGCCTAACGTCTGAGCCAAACCTAATCAAATTTCTAAATTTGACTTGGAGTTTAAAAGAAATACAGAAAATAGGGGAATAAATTAAACAGCACCATAAAGAAGTAATTAGACAAATCCAGAATGTGGGACACTCCACATACAGAACAAATGTCCTAAAAAGTTGATGATATGAAACAATCAGAAGAAGAAAGACCACTGTAGAATACAAGAGACCGAAGAGTTTTAATAATTAAATGCCAAGTGTGGACTTTGAGTATTTTTGAGATAATTGGGAAAATTTGAATATGGACTGGGTATTGATATTAAGAAATTATTAATTTTATTAGGGCTGATAAAATAATTATAATTTTAAAAGGCCTTATCAATTAGAGATTCATATTGCAGTATTTGCAGATGCAATGGCATGATATCTTGGCTTTGCTTTAAAATATACCAGCAAAAACAAAACAAAATAAATGTGGGAAAGAGACTCATGAACCAAAATTAGCAATCGATATTTCTTGAAGCTGGGTGATGGGCCTATAGCATGATATGATACTATTTATGATACTATTTCTCTTCCTTTTGAGAATGTTTGAAAATCTCCATTAGTAGTTACATAGTTTAAAAATTTATTTTTAAAAGACTCTTCAGATTCCTATCAAATAAAGCACTCACTTCTGCTTGTGTCCAAAGTCCTTCATAACCTGCTCCTAACTTTTCTTTTCTGCTTGATTTCCCCAGTTTTCCTGCAGCCTGGCTTGGATCCCAGCTGTTCTCAGACTGATCCTCCTTCTTCTCACTCTACCTTTGCTTTTGTCATTCTTTCTGCTGAATAGACATCATGAATTATCATTCTGCTTGGAATAGTTACAGAGTAACTTTCTTAAAACCTCTCACCTGAGATTTTTAAAAAGGTGAGCTAATGGAGCTACTTGGAGAAAAATAAACATGGTA
The DNA here is from genome assembly GCF_020740605.2 of Lemur catta. Lineage (NCBI taxonomy): Eukaryota > Metazoa > Chordata > Mammalia > Primates > Lemuridae > Lemur > Lemur catta. Next base: position 2,362,633 of record NC_059153.1, on the reverse strand, counting down.
GAATTTTGAGTTTCTGGAAGAAATGTTTGTTCTTGTAGTAAAGTCCCGTCTCCACCCCGGCTACAATCACACTACCTTTATAGCCAGTCATGGTTCCCACTGCAAGGATTTCCTTTCCTAAGCTTTACTTGGCCCTCCTTCGGATGTGGATTTCAAATTGCTCCCGCACCTTGGCTGAGCAGTCTTGTGCAGTATACTACTTGCACAAGTGTAAATGGTGGTGCTAAGCTTACTGCAAGGAGTAACATTTTTTTTAGTATTTCTTATTTGCTTCCATTTCCTGGTGATGAGAAAGGAGTAACATGTTTTTTAGAAACCCAAAACTCTACTATGTTTATTTTTTTTTCCAAGTAGTTCCATAGCTCAGGGGGCCAAGTACAAGGTTTCAAGGAAGGTGTGCTGTACCTGTTCTAAGCAAAAGTGATAATTGATGATATTTATTTGACTATGTCAATTAAGGATGCATTTACCTTTGATTTGTCTTCGACCCCATGTATTTTTTATAAAAAAAATTTACTGATATGAATTATTATGATAGATTCTGCCTGATTTAAGATCTTAAATAATTAGCACTGAATATGCTAATTATTTGGAAGAGAGAAATACACAAATTATCATGTAACAATAAAGAAATACAGACTATAGTAAAATAAGTAAGCTGTTATACTATGTGTACTCAAAGACATAGGCTATCTGGAGTACAATGGAGTCTTTCATATCATATTAACTACTTAATAAAAGCCAAAAAAATCTAAGACATTAAGATTTTCAGTATCATTCTTTTTACCATAAAACCACCACATAAAATATAGATAATAGAGGACGATAATACTTTGCAAGTCTAGCATGATTTATCAGGATAGAATACATTACTAAGTTTAACATGACAGTTCTATTGTGTAGTGAGCAAGACTTTCTGTATACACACACACACAAATGCAAGGGAACATACTTTTCAGATTTTTTAAAGAATGTATATGTCCTCCCCTTCCCCCAAGTCAGACTATATGGATCTGAAAAAGGCTGGATTGGAACACAAACATGAAATATGGGAATTGCTAAAGTGTTAGGTTAGAAGGAGCTTTGTATATAATTAAAAACATATGAATAGAAAGTTAAATACTGCCCCAAAATATTACATTTTATTCAGGAATACACAGCTTGAGTTTTGTAAATTTTAGTAAAACATCATGAAATTACAATGACAATATCAGAACACCAAAAAAAAATGCAAAAAAAGATTTGGAAAAAAAGGCAAAGTGACATCTTCCACTTCTCAAGGGCATCTGAGAAAGTACAAATGGAAGCCACACGCCTCCATGTGCAGTTGTCTGATGGTATTTGTTTGTGGTTTTCTCTTACATTTTTTTCTCACTGAGTAATACAGAATTGCAACATGCAGCACACTGTAGTCCTCCAAATTCCTAAGGGAATTATATCTCCTTTATGCTCACAGGCAGCTCTCAAGGGGAGTTATGAGGAGGGCTTTGAAACTCTAAACATTTCATGCAATAGAAATGGCCTTGGTATGGAAGGAGTACCCTTCACTTAACACACTGGTCCCACTAGAGTTCATTATCCTCAACTGAAGATACTGATGGGGTTATTTGGGCCAAAGAAAATGTCAATGCATCTTTGCAAAGAATACCTGAGAAAGTTCTTTAAAACAACTAGTTTCTACAATTTGTGTTAAATTACTTATTAATGGGAGAATATTGCTATCTAAGCAGCGTGGCTTTACATACAATTTATTATACTTTTTATGACAGTCTCAATTGTTAAAAATCAAAGTTAACTCTACACATAAATTGTTACAAAATAAAATAACATACCATAAGCATGGCCCTGGGTTAGTACTGTCTATTTTCACCAAAGATTAAATGTCAATATAAATAAACTCTTATAATGAAAGGAAAGAAAGATACTCAAACTCTCCAAACCCTGTGGAAGCAAGATATTGAAACAGATAAATGTTCAGTAAAATCTCAGAGCTTAGAAACATCAGAAACTTTATTTAAATGGCATTATTTATGACACATGACATTACTGTTGTACAGATGTCTCGAACTTATTCTTCTTATCTAACTGAAATTTTGTATCCTTTGACCAGCGTCACCCAACACTCTCGACAAGTCCCCCAGCCCCTGGTAACCACCGTTCTACTCTCTGCTTCTATGACATCAATTTTTTCAGCTTCCACATATGCATGAGGTCATGTCGTATTTATCGTTCTGTGCCTAGCTTGTTTTACTTAACATAATGTCCTTCAGGTTCATCCATGTTGTCATAAATTGCGGGATTTCCTTCATTTTAAGGCTGAATAGTATTCTGTTGTATATACGTGCCACATTTTCTCTATCCACTCCTCCACAGCTGACTAGGGCAGTTAGAATCATGAAAAGCTGATTGTTTTCTTTCCTTCTCAACTTCCTTCGCCTTAAGCTCTTGGATCTACTATTCACAACTCAATATTTGTTGAATGTCCATCATGTGCAAGGAACTAAGTTTGGTGTTGTGAAGGATACTAAAGATTAAAAAACCATAGATCATGCCCTTAAAGCTTATAAAAGCTATTAACAAAGAGAGAAAAGATGCTTAGAAATAACTATGATGCAATTGAAGGAGGAAACGGATGAGGGGAATTAATATTCACTGAGTGCTTGCTATGTATGAGGTATCACATTTGATGTTTTACATACATTGTCTTACTTTAATACTCACACCATCTGTTGAGACACGACGTTATTATATCTGCTTTACAGATGGGGAAAATGAGACTCAGTGACAAGTAACTTGCTCAAGATCACAGAGCTTGTAAGTGGCAGAGCCAGGATTTGATTTCTGATGTCTGACTGCGAAGTCTGTGCCCCTCTAAGAGTACAGTAATGTATTAATAAAAAGATGTACAGATCAAGTGCTGTGGCCACGCAGAAAAAGAGAGAAGTCACATTCAGTTAAGGGAGAGTAAAGCATCTTATGGAAGAAGGGGGATCATATTTAGATGTGTGAAAACAGCGTGTCTAAGGGTTAGGAGGGAGGCAGTTCAGGAGAAAAGAATACTCTAAGAAACAGGAAAAAATTTGAACAGAAAAAAGTAAATGGTTTGATTTGGTTTGGGTTAAGCATAGAGTCCAGACAGTAGATTAACGAAAAATTAATGGAAAGGAAGTCTAGAATAAACAGGCCAGATCAGAGGATTTGAATGTCAGGTGAGAAGCAAGACTCTATTGCAGTCTATGAGGTAAATATATTGAGACTCAAAGTTTCGAGGTCAGAAGAGCGACATAATCAGAACCATGACAGAAAATTTTATCTGGCAGACACACATAGGATGCTATATAGGTTATCAGTACACTCAGTCCCAATCTTCGATGCCTCCACTACAGATGCAGGAAAAAGCTAAATGTTCACTTTCCCAACTTGCCTCCCTGCAGCAATGAGTGGCCGGGCCACACGCTCATCTTCACAGTCTGCTGAATGGCAATGGGGGAGTCAGGGTTACAAGAAAACAGAAATCTGGAATCCTGCCAGGTAGGAAGTAAGCTAGAGGGACTTAATTGTTCAGTCTGTCATTAGCAAGGCTGCAAAACGTATCAGTGCCATGCCTCTAATACTGGCAGTGGAGAGGAAAGGAAAAGGAGGGCCTGGGTTGAAAAGAAGAGTCATGTAGAAACGGAATGTAGGTGTGGGGAGCCAGGAAATGACTCAGTTTCCAGAACAGGGGTGCCCGGATCTGGGTAGAAATCCGATTATTACAACTAAGACATGACGCCAGGACCATGCCTGGAACAATGGTATTGATCTCGAGCCACCTGAATGTTGCAAAAAGTCCTCCTTAAATGACTCATTTTGAGGTCCAGATTGAACCTGGGGTCACCCAGATGTGCAGATGCAGGCAGGACTTGCAGGTGGGGTCAAAGTCATCCTCGGAAGTGGTGGGTCTGTGAGATTTGAGAACTTTGACACTTTATTGACCATTAACATTAAAAGAAGCTATCACAAGAGATATAACATTTTTCCAAAGAAGATATGCACAGGACCAACAAGTATATGGAAGGTTCTCAGAATCACTAATCATCAGGAAAATGCAAATCAAAACCACAGTGAGCTATCATCTCATGCTGTTAGGATGGCTATTATCAAAAGGACAAGAGACAACAAGTGTTGGCAAGGATATGAAAAGTGAACCCTCGTACACTGTTAGTAGGGATGAAAATCAGTACAGCCATTCTGGAAAAACCATATGCAAGTTCCTCAAAAAATTAAAATAGAACTACCATACAATCCAGAAATCCCACTTCTGGGTTTATATCCAAAGGAAATGAAATCAGTATGTCAAAGATATATCTGCACTCCCACGTACATTAGAGTATTACTCACAATAGTCAAGATATGGAACCGATTTAAGCATCTACGGACTGACGAATGGATGAAGAAACTATGGGATATGTACACAGTGGAATATTACATGGCCACAAAAAGGAAATCCTGCCATTTGCGACAACATGGATAAGCCTGATGACATGGTGCAAAGTGAAATAAACCAGACACAGAAAGACAGATACTGCATGAGGTCACTTATATGTGGAATCTAAAATGATCAAACTCATGGAAGTGTAGGGCAGGGGCCAGAAGGTAGGAGAAATGGGGAGGTGCTGGTAAAAGGGCATAAACTTTCAGCTATAAGACAAGCAAGTTCTGGAAACCTAGTGTACAGCATGGATGGTGACGGACGTGTTAATTTGACTGTGGTAATATTACACATGTGTATGTATATGAAGTCATCACATTGCACATTTCAATATACTCAATCTCTGTGAATTCAATATTTTAATATAAAAATACTTAATTTTAAAAGATAAAAAATAAAGCACAGAATTATCACAAGAACAGAGACTGAGTCTGTTCACCACGATTTCACAGCCTCATTGTGCCTTGTGCATAGTAGGGGCTAAATAAATACTTGCTGAATGGTTCAATGGAATTTTGATGTCAATATGAATTAATGAACAAATATCGGGGTGACTTTCATTTCAAGAGATTACTGTGGCCCTGCCCCTAAATCATCCTCATTATTTCTAATGTGAAACACAAATGCTCATCTGTCTTTTCTCTGATTTCCTTTCCTTATTTCTGCCTTTACTTAGCCTCTGTTGATATTTGTTATTTTTCCTCTTTTCACCCATTTTCCAAGTTGCTGTGACACCATTTACTTCATCCCTTCCCTTTTTTTCTCAAAGAATTTTATTTCCCTTGATTCAGTGGATTCGCGGCAACACCCTCTCCGCTCATTTCCCTGCCTTTTCCCATCTTAACCACAGCTGCGAGAATCGCCTTTTATTCTTCCTAATACCCTTTCACCATCTCATTTCCCCTGTCAAGAGCCATTTTCTCACTCATTTAGGTAAATGCAAAGGCTCATCTCCCTTCCCGGAGGTCTACTTTCTCGTTCAATTTCATACCCTGGCTGTACCAGGGCTCACAGCCATTAGCTTTCCTGTCTCCACAGTTTTCAACGATCTATGCTAAATCCACCTAAGCCATCCTCAGCTTAAGGAAGGTGATCGGAACTACTCACTGAATAACAGACGCTCTCTCTTTTTACCATCAGTTTCAAAATAAAACCTTATTAATCTGGAAGCCCTTACAAAAGAACATGTGGCACAAAAGTAGAACTGGCTTTTTCACTCCCTAAGGAGGAGTTTCATGCTGTATGATACCATGAATAAGACGATGCGGGAATGTTCAGCTAATGCAAGAGAATTCCCATCGACATAAACATTTGCACATGAATAACTAGCTGCTAATTACAATTCTGCTGAAATCTTTTAATAAATTGCAAAGGATGCACAATCTCCCAGCTTAAACATTTATGCCTTTCCCAGCTCAATCCACAAAAGCCTATTCCTCATGTACCTAAAAGATATTCTTATTGCACAATAAAAACGAATCATTATTGGTCACGGTGTCTTAATGAAAAATCCATTGAAGGTTGGAATTTGGGCTTTTAGAAATGTACCTCTCACAATAATACCCAGTGAGAGGGAGTGTAGATTTTCGGTGGAGGTAGGCTAGCTAAGAGTCTCTGGGTGACATGGCTATGACTCTGGGGTTGGGGGCGGTGGGGGGGAGTTGTTTTAAGGATTAGTTAAGGGAGAACTTGCTTGAAGACAGCTTGTGTAGATGGCAAGCTCTCTTCTTCCCTTCCCTCCCTTAACTCGTTACAAAGTAGATAACACTTTAAGTCAGCAAAAAAAGAAGGAAAAAAAGAAAAAGAAAAAACACATAAACAAAATTCCTAGTTCCTACTACTATAAATACTGTATGTGAATAAGATCATTTTTTAGTGAGCCAAATAACACAACATGGAAATTTTAAGAGAGCTTCAATCAAGTAAAATAAACTTTTCAAGCATTTAAAAACCCTTAAACATTTTCTAATTTGGCTTTTAAATGCAATGCGTGTTGCTTGCTTATTTACTGAATGTACCTTATAGACCTATATTACGCAGATTTAATGTATAATTTACATAAATTTACTCAAGGAAAAAGTAGATTGATAGTAAGGTGTTAGCTAATGTAAGATATAATTGTATAAAATACGAAAACTCTGCTGCACATACTGGCAATTACATCTACTGCATGGGTCATTTCTAAGTGTTCATATTTTCAATAGATAAAATTTGTTTTTGTAGTTGAAAGTCTGTTTAAGGCCCACTGTTTTGTAAAAGAAATTTCCCAAGAGGAGGCTAGCAGTTGGGAAAGGAACACATTACAATAGGTAATAGGGAAAATGCAATATATACATGGATAGGAGCCTATATATAAAATTCATCTATAATTTAAAAAAATCTCAAAGCAAAGCCAATGATCATCAAGTACTAAATGAAAAACTTCCTTAAGAACCCTTTTCTTTTCTTTGGAAAAATATTAATCATGTAGCCAGGAGAGGTAGGCCAGCCTTTTCCATTTTCATGCTTAGAAAGACGGTGTGAAGGTTTGTCTCATCCCTACACTTCCCCTCACACCTGTCCTTCTCGAGTTCATTGCTTTACTTTGGCTGTTATCTGAGGAAAACATTGTGAACTACATGATCATGTGATTTCACATCCGCTAAAGCAAACTGGTCACCAACAGAAAGGAAACCAGAGCAGGCCACCACTTGATAACGCCAGTCCCGACCTCCTTGCACATTTTCAAAATTTCAAGCACGGGCAGTTACGTTTGCAGACCATGTTTCTGCAGGACCACAGTGAGCGTAAGGCCAAACATGCGGGAATTCTGAAGTACCACGATACACTTTCTAGTCTCAGCCACAGGGACTCCTAACGCTCCTGGCTCTGTCCACGCGTGGCTTCCGGTGCTGGTTTATCACCTTTCTTCTGTCCATTAACTGTGGCTGTATACTCAAGATTTGTTAGGACTGTGTTTTTCTTTTTACAGCCACTTCCTTTAGTATCTCATTAACTAATGTGCTTTGAATGCTATCTTTATGTTCAATTTTCTAAGTCTTCATATTCATACCCTGTTTTGTCTGTAGGACTCTTGTACTTAGCACCTACACCACTGCCCCACTCCAAGACAGTGCTAGAATACAGGGGCCATGGGCCCTGCGGCTTCCTGCTTCCCTCTAGCACCAGGCTGAGAGTGTCAGGAGTGAACATCCAGGCGTGACTCTCCGACTCCCGACGACGACGACGAAGGAAATGAGCAGATAAATATCAACGTCTTTGCCACTCAGTGGGATGAGTCTCACAGGTGCCTCAGCAGGGCTGAACCCCCTTGTCCACAGCGGTAAGCTGCTCACTAATGCACGTGGGTTTTGGTTTTCCTGCCTCCCTTGTGTCATTTCTCTACTCCCTCACCAAGCTTGCTGACATCATCGCTCAAGTAAACTATTTATGCCTGAATCCTTTATCTTAAGAACTGCTTTGGGTGTGGAAAAGGATGTCCAGGCTGCGACAGAGGTCCTATTAAAACTTAAAATATGTTAACAACTATAATCTCTCAAAACCAACACACCAACTGCTGTTATTGCCTGCTGTCTCGCCTTCTTCTCTTCTCTGGAGGGCTGAGTGCTACAGAGCAATGAGGGTTTGAGAGAGAGACTTCACTTCTGCTCCCAGTTCTAGGGTATCACCCAAGTGAGTAATTTGTCTCTTCTGAGTCTGTGTGTGTAACACACATACACATGCACACACACACACACACACACACACACACAACTAGGATAGATAATACTTTCTAGGGCTGTTGGCAGGCATTAAATAAAAACACACAAAACACTTTTTACTTTGTCTTCATTCCACTATAATATAGCCATTTCAAATTTAGGGAGCAAACTATAACTTTCTTCTATGAGTTTTTTTTCCCTTAATAATTACCTTGAACCAACTTGGAATATAACAGTGAAAATCACAAATAAGGAGAATACAGATATTCTCAGATATTAATATAAATTAATTAAAGGTCAAACTTTTTCTCATGAGCTTGCTGAGATCTGTGGGATTTTTCATTTGTTTGATTAGACATCTTTATATAGAGAGCTCATAAAAACCATAAATAATATTCCTGTGATCTAGTATGAGGATTTATTACATGCAATAGATAATTCATGGTATTGACTGCAAAGCAATCAAGAAAAGGGCTTATTTATGAGACAATCTAAGGCATAAATAGCATTCAGTACATCAAGGAGTAGCAGTTCAGTAAATAATTATGTAAGTTACAGGTATTAGAGTGTTAAAGGTAAAACATTAATAACTGCATGTCCTTTTCCATAACATCCTATAGAATGTAATTAGTATCGATATTGAATTTATTGCTTGTTGAGTTTGCTGTACTGACTCTGCATTTCTGAAAACTCACTTCTTTCGTACTTCCATCTTTATCCACCTTCCTCCCCTTCCTAAAGTTTGCTCATTGTCTTCGATATGATGTAGTGCTCAATAAGATTTTCTGTTGAATGCCTTCACACTTAATTATAAATCATGTCTTCAGCAGTTGCTTTATATTGAAAATGGAGAATGAATTCAATATCTATCTATAATGAATCAAAAGTAGCTAGTAGGATCACAGTCTAAATAATCAGTCTGCATGGATTTACATACAACAACATTACTAGTACATGATTAATAGCACCTAATGCAAACCAGTTCATACTCGACATTTACTAAGTCATTCTGTCTTAGATTGAAGTCCTGTGGCACTGTTTCAGATCAGTTAAGCGCTCTGCTCTATATGATAGTACATTGTTAAATGTGCCATCTGGCCCAACAGCTGATGTGGCTCAGACAATCCTGAAGAGGCCCCAAGGGTTTACTCCTGGGAAATATTTGGTCTACTGTGTGGTGTTATGATTACTCGTTCATAGCTGTTTTACATCCTTTGAAAAGAATTGCAGAAAAACCTCCATACTTGGGAAAATTGTAAATTGGAACTAATTTGCCAGAAAAGAGTTCACTTACCTGAGGACCAGGCTGACCCTGAAATTTAAAAATAAGAAAAAGAAAAATAATTACAAAACTGTTATCCTAAGTGAGTATTTTCACTACCAAAACTTCAACTAGTTCTGAAAATTTTTACAAAATCTCTCTAAAGATAACAATACCTAACTATTGACAAATTTCACTTTGGGGCTTTAAAAAGTCATATCTTAATAGTTTTAGTCTACATTATATATCTAAAATTCTGATATTATGATCTATTATATTTAACTGCAAAATGAGTCAAGGGCTTTCGCATGCTCCAGAATGTAGCTGGGGAAAGAGAAGCCCAAAGGAGTGCCACACCCCACGTCACCATAACGAAGGGTTACTTAAGGGACAGTCTTCTTTCTAGCGCAGACCATTACGATGAGCTACATGCTCAAAGATAACGCAGAGTTAAGGAAAAAACAGGCAGATATTTTAGCTTTAGAATTCACTGAGTCTTTTAATTTCTCATTATTTCAGTACAATTTTAAGTCAATTTTTTACAAACACCTATGTTTTACTCTGCCTAGTTGAACCTAAGAGCATTTAAAAAGGGTATGAAAGATCTCCAGATCGTTCAAGCGCATCATAACTTCTCCCACGTCAATAGATAACATGACCTCTGGCCAGTCTAATTTGTTTTGAATGTCACTTTCTTGTTCAAGCTGATAAAAATTCCAAAGCAGCATAACTGTAAATGCTTCTAGCTAAAGAAAAATCACTTGTGACTAAAACTATTGATTATATATCACCTTCTCAAAATTTCCAATTGAATTTTGTACCAGGTGAGATTAAAGAAAAAGTTCACACTGAGTTAGGGAATCTTTAAAAAATTGATAAACAATGTGTAGTGTCATGGTATCAGCTGTGTGTTAACTGAGTATCATATAGAAAAGTGGGGAGCTATTATAACTCCCAGAGAAGGCCTGGGAACTCTCTCTCACTTAGCCTCTCTCTGGGGTTGGAATTTCTCTAGGTACTTGTTCTCTAACTCACTGGGGACAAAGCAGATGATTCCTAAGAGCTTTGCCTGAAAAGGTGGTTGGCCACGTTTTATTAATATCTAGTCCAACCAGGAAGGGGAACCAAATCAAAGTACTGTAGATGTTACCCCTCTCCTGTACCCGCTAGTGGTAGACAGAGACAAAGAGAATAACATATTCATTCCTTGCAGAGTACCAGGCACTTTTGGAAATGTTATTCCATTTACTCCTTATAACTGCCCAGCATTTTTCAGATGGAGAAACTGAGGCTCAGAGAAATACGCTAGAGGTCACACAGCTTGTAGCTGGAAACGCCAAAATTTAAACCCAAATCTGATTCCAAGGTTTATGCATTTTCTACCAGGTCATTCTGCTTTTCAGCCTGGAAGTTTAAGCTCACAGCTACCTGCAGGCTTGCTCGGACCACCTACGGGACAAGAGCACTCTTCAAGCAAGCAGACATTCTAACTTCCCAGCCACTCCGGGGCTGCCACGGAGGGCATCTCTGCTTCCGGACGCACACCTGGGCCAGGCACACCAGCCCGTCAACCAACACCTGTACAGAAACCAGTTCAGCAAAGCTTCTTAAGGTTAACAGCCTAAGATCAGTGCTAAACATAGAGAAGTTCTGTGACAATAACCTACAAACGCAGGGTTTTCCATTTACACGTAACTATGGATCTTCCCAGATCCACCTACCGGATGAAACGACAACGTGTCCTCCCCTCCCCCTTGCTCACACTCACTCCTGTATGCACACTCTCTCTTTCTCTCTGTCATCATCAGCATTAAGCTTTTGGTCTTTCTGATTGTTTTGAACTAATGTAAACTCACAAGTGTGAACAGGCACCTTTTATAGAACCCCTGAATATATTACGTATCTCTTATATGTGTGATATGAAAATTAAAATGCAGGATTCTCTAAAATTAGAAGGCTTTTCTTCTAAAGAGTATGTTTAGCATAGTTGCTGAGATTTTCAGATTCCTACAACCGTTCAACAAATGACACCCTTTTCCTGTTCATCTTTAAAACGTGACGTTTCTGTCACTATATGAAACAAATGATTTAGCACAATGTGTACATATATTTGTAGGTCATTATATAAAATATACATCATGTTATGGATTTTATGTTAGTGATAATGAAAACAATGGTAGTAAATGACAGTAAAATTTAGAAGTTGACTTCTCTATAGGCATCGGAAAGTATATAGCACCAGGGAACTCACATTATCCCAACGTGGATATGAATTTCAGGTATGCATGCTGTGTGTGTGTGTGTGTGTGTGTGTGTGTGTGTGTGTGTGTGTGCACAGGCTGGGGAACATGAAAAAGAGGAAAAAGAAGTGGTTGGTAGAGAAGCTTCCCAGAGAAACAAAGCACACCTGACAAATTTGCTAACTCTGCCCTAAAACAAGGATGGCACGATACAAGCCTTACAACTCTTACCCAAGATTCCAGAACTGCCTACACCATGTCCTCTCTCTCAATAGGATGTAACAGTCTATTCACCCGCAGACGCCTACAATACCTGTTAAGAGGACAATCTGGCAGCTGGAGTCTTGTGGTCATGGTAATAGAGCCACCTGGCCAAGCCCGGGAAGTGATGGGAGGAGAGGTCTCTGTGGGTGGGGCAGTGCCAGGGGAGCCCTAGGGTGGAGGGGGAGCAGGCCAGAGCCTTCCAGAAGCATCTCAGAAACTCCCCTGCGACGGAGGGCACAGGGCCATAAAGACTTTGTCACGGACTAATCGCCAAAAGAAATATCTTAGAATTTCCTGAAGCTGCTTCTGAGTAGTTCATCGAGAAATACACGTGTTTTCATTCATTAGTGGATATTTTTCTAGTCTATTCTAATTGATAGGTAGCGAACATTATTAATAATTAACTGTGAAAGTTAACTTTTTCCTAAAATATACCCTGAATGGTTATAAATTTTGATTGAGATCCACAAAACACAACTTGAGTCCATTTTTAAAATGGAATTCCTGAAAAGGCCTTTTCTCCCCCAAGCAAATCACCAAAATGTTTCTATAAATAAAGAGCTGAATCTAGGATAATCCAGGGCTGTGCCAAGCGAAACAGGGAAACCACACAAGTGCTGGAGTGAGGAACACACATGTAAAAGCCAGAGCACCGAGTCCCAAGTCACTGATTAATGTCAACAGCTGACCACGATGCCCTCGGGGCAGCTTAGGCACTGGGAAGAAAAGGACCAGCAGGAGGAGGTGACTTCAGAAAGGGGTGACCGGAACAGCAAGGTGGAAGACAACTAGCCAGTGGGATGTTCGACAGGAAAGTATTCAAAGGAAGTGGAAAATTTTGTCAGGCAAGTAAAACCACAATGGAACATGACAAATGAGATGACCTGTCACTGGAGAATGTATTGTCACTTTAGGCAATTAAAGAGCAATATTAACTGTTCCTTGTTGAGCTGTTATCACAATTATGGTTGCCAGAAAGTGCTAGCACAACTCTCTAAATCGACAGTCATTTAGGTCTCTGACTGAGGCAATTAGTCTCACTACGTGATCCTTTTTTATGGATGGTAAATCTGTGTTGTTCCTTTTCATAGGGGACAAATGCTGTTTTTCCATTTAACACACACACTGACAGGCACACAAAAGTTGTAGTTTTAAAATGCAATATTATTTTGAAATATTGACTAAGATAACAGACTCACATATGTCTGCACTGTGATTAATTTTAAATAAAAAAGTTCATCTACAAAAACTTGAGGGAATATTAGTATTGTTCACGCAACTCTGAAAGGTACTACCTCGGCCTCAAGGGAGAAAGAAATTCCCTCCGTAACTCACAAACTCATCATTAAAACATCCAAGCAGGACTACCACTTTTATTTGAGTACGCTCACATTCAGATTTATTTTATTCCTTTGAATTGAAACAAATAATTTTTAAGAGAAATTATTTTGGAACCCTTACTAACTATAATTTTATCATCTCTTAAAATTTCAATTTACACACTCAGATTCAAGCTTATTTTTCTTTTCAGGTGAAAACAGCACCTGTAGTGGGCATTCCTATAGAGCTTTGGAACCACGTCAGAGAAACTCTGAGTGGCAACAGGATTGCCCTGGTGGCAGGAGGAATCCTGGCACAGAACCATCTCCCGGCTGTTGATTACACCGTCTCGACGGGACCCCTTAACCTTTCGAGAGGCAGAGTTTGACCTGGCGCCTGTGCCACGAGAGGAACAGATGCGCCCTACACTGGCAGCACCAGGGAGCAGGAATCTTGCCCGTTCTCATGACACTGTGAGGTTGTTCACATTTGACTCTCCAACATCCCAGTACCCGAGCTATAAGGTGCTTCAGAAACAACTGTTGAACTGCTGAAAGGCGAGAATATTTTGACTGGCCCAATGAGGGCAGACAATGATATTTTTAAAGAACCATTAGAACAGTTACTATTCTTACATGAGTGTTATATTTTCCAAATGTAGGTTCTCAATCTAATATACCAGAAAGGGTTCTCTTGGCTTCTGATCACTGCGAAATAAACACATCTATGTCGAAGAGGAAGTTTCCCACTCAGTGGAATCTTATTCAGACAATAAAAATAAAACTAAGGCAGCCAAAGACTGTAGAGGCTTCAGAGGAGGACGTATACATTTACCAACACACAGGTGCCACAGAACAGAAGCATGAGAGTTCTGTCTTGAAGGAAAATCACTCCCTAGTTTTCATAAGCCTCTGCATCCAATTAACATGAGAATATTATATCAAATTACTTAGTAAATTATGCTCTATAAATATAGCTGGAAGTTTAAATAGGTTATATATTCTACACCAACAACTTGCTCAATTCAAATTTAGATAATCTATTAATTTTAAAAACTAATTAATATGTAAATATATACTCAAGAGAGAAACAATTAAAAAAATAAAGCATTATGGGTTATGTGTATTAATTTGAAAATGGCTTTGCAAAGACTGCAAATCTTCCAATGTCTATAAGCTGCTCTTGCTTCTGAGGACTCTTATATACTTGACTGAAATAAACACTACTCATAATTTAGATTATCTGTTGTGTTATCCTGCATATTAATATCCAGGAAAGATATTGATAATTCTTACCCTAACTGCAGTCACATAATAATACTTAGGTAAGAGTCTTTCAATTTAACATTTTCCTTTGAAAAATACTTAATCCTCAGTAGTTTTAATGCTGAAAAGGAAAAGCCACATTCTACTCTAGAGGAAAATAAATAGCTTATCTCATAACAGGTGGGTATTTCTTTTTTAAAATTTGAGAGACAAAAATAGAGAGAAAAAATGAGCATGGAGGTGGTTTGTTAGGTTCAATGTAAAGAAAATAAAAATTAATTCAAAATGTGGGAGATTTCTTCCATAATACTTGCCTTTCATAAACAAATAACTGTATTTAAAAATCTACTCATATTTAAACAAGTTAACAAGTCCTTCCCATGTTAATTTAAAAACATTATTGTATTTTGTAACACAGTAACATATTTTTTCTCTCTTCTGATTAAAATGTTCATATGTGAAAGATAAGACTTTTATCACACACATTTCTGTTATAAAAATTCATATACAGAACATCAGAAAGATAAAGACTCTTAGTTATGCATTAATTTGCATCGTTAAAATTTATTGGATGCCTAATAGTCCACTGAGGCTTATTCAGATTTTTACTATATAAATAATGTTTAATCTTTCTATATACTTATGACGGTTCAACATACAATTTTTTGGCTTTAGAATGGTGCAAAAGCAATACGTATTCAGTAGAAACCATACTTCAAATTTTGAATGTTGATCTTTTCCTAGGCTAGAGATACATAGTACAACATTCTCTCGAAATGCTGGCAGTCAGCCACGAGATCACAAACGGGTAAACAACCAATGCTCTACAGTGCACTGTGTTGCCAGCATTTTTTGGAAGTTGTGTTTTGTGTTTTTGCATCCCTGCTCATCTACAAAATGCCCATTTGTGTCTGTTTCCGGTGAGACAGAAGAGGAAGGCAGTTACTCTTGAGATGAAACTCAAGGTAACTGCCCAGCGTGAAGATGCGAAGCCAGTAATGGCCATCACATGAGCGTTAGGGTTTGCAATTCACAATATCAACCATCTTAAAGGATGAGAAGCAAATCAGTGGCGCAGTGAAATCGTCAGCATCAGTTAGATCCACCGTCATCACGAAGAAAAGAGGTTGGCCAACTGGTAATAGTGGACAAATTTCCTCTCACATGGATGGGAGACCAGATACAGAAGCACATACTGCTTAGCCTACTGACCGTCCAGGCTAAGGCGAGATGTCTTTTCCATAAGCTATGAGTGTGCCGTGGTTCCTATGTATAGGCATATGTTTATAACAAGTCATGGGTAGTTCCAACACTTCAAAAGCCATCATAATTTTCATAATGTGAAGGTTAATGGGGAGGCACTAAGTGCCAATACCGAAGATGCCAACGCTTTTAGGAAGAGCCACATGGGATAATCAGATGACAAATATTTGCCATAACAAGTATTTACTGTCAATGAAACAAGCTTGTTTTAGAAGCGTATGTGGGAGCATACAGACGTTCATCAAGGGTCCAAGACAATGCCAGGATTTATGGCATTCAAGGACTGTGTAACACTGCTTTAGGGTGGAAATGTTGCAGGGTTCAAATTAAATAAAGCCTTTCCTAAATCTACCATTTGGAGAATCTGAGAGCATTCAAGAATGTGGGCAAGCATACACTTCTTATCACCATAACAAGAAAGCTCGTATGATATCAGCATTATTTGAAAACTGGTTTTTGAACTGTTTTATTCCACAGGCAAGAGAATATTGCAGGCAAAACAACATTCCATTCAAGATTCTTCTGATCTTAGACAAGGAATGCTCCAGGGCACTCACAGCATATAGGGCAACATGCATCCCGATGTAAAGGTTGTTCATTTGCAGCCAAACACAACCACACTCATTTAACCAATGGACCAAGGTGCAATAGCCGCATTCAAAGCATCTATTTAGCCAAACATTCGCGCAGGCTGTTGAAGCCACTGAATCTGGCCAAATGCTCCTAGAGTTCTGGAAATGCTTTGACATTCTGAATGCTATCCGGAACACTGCTGCGGCATGGGAAGAAGTCACACAGCAGCGCATGAGTGGCATTTGGAAGAAAGTTTTGAAGACATGGAAACACATTCAAAGGCTTTAACAAAGATTCTGCTGCTGATGAAATGGTAAGTAACAGGATATTAGTGCTTGGGAAACAGCTAGAATTGGACATGGGTGAAGAGGATATTCGTGAACTTGTTGGCATTGAGACCAAAGAGCTTTCCAATGAGATGCTCATCAAACTGGGGGAAGAAAGAAGTTGAGGCAGAAGAAATTATACCCGAGGCACCGAGAGTGTTCACAGCAAAGAAACTGGAGGCATTTGCTGCTGTCAGCGTGGTATGCCATGTAGAAAGTTAGAAGAAATGGAAGTCAATTATAAGAGAGTATCAAGAGCTGACAGGGTGCTCTTGTTTAATATAGAGAAATATATAATGAAGAGAAGAAAAACTGTACAATTAACACTTGATACCTTCCTGACGGATACTGTGCCTGCCGAGCCATCCACAAGTGACGGGGCCCCAGCGCCTTCCGCCAGCCGTTCTGGAGCCTCATCAGAAGAGAGGAGTTGCCGCCGGGCGCTGCAGCATCCCGTCATCCAGAAATTAATTTTAGTTCAATGCTTCAAACATTGCTCAGGCCCAGGGAGCTTTCAGCTGTTCACATTAGTGGTGAGTACCCATTCAACATTCTGCTTTTCACTTTCAGTATGGTACTCAATAAACAACACGAACTGGTCAATGCTTTATTATAAAATAGGCTTTGTGTTAGATGATTCTGCCCAACTGTAAGCTAATGTAGTATCCTGAGCATGTTTAAGGTAGGCTAGGCTAAGCGATGATGTTCAGTAGGTTAGATGTACCAAATACACTTTCAACTTACAGTATTTTCAAATTATGATGGGTTTATTGGGACATAATCTCATCATAAGTTGAGGAGCATCTGTAAATATTTGACTGTATCCCTGATTATTTTTTTATGATACAACACTGAATTGAAGTGTTATTCCAATTATAAATTTTATGTGTATTTATAGATTATATTTATTTATATTGTGGTATACAAAATACAGGTTATACATTTTCTAGGATATAATTTTATGTATGCATACGTATGTATTTACTCAGACATATAGTTATAAATCTATGTAAAAGAAAGAAAAAAAAGAAAGAGGAAAAAAAGAAAGGAAAAAAGGCAGAGAAGGAGGGAGGAAGAAAGAAAAGGTGTACAAAGACAGTGGTTATCTCTCTAGATGGTAGGATTATGGGTACTTATTTCTATCTTTATAGTTTCCTATACTTCTCAAAATTTTATTAATACCATTTTGTGGTTAAAAATATATTATCACATGATCTCTAATTCATTGCAGAAAACTTTTAAACAGAACCTTAAGTTGTTAAATTTTTTCCATATTAAAGTCATTTATTCAAAGATCTAGGTCAGTGATTTTAAATTCCAGTTTCTAATCCTTTCCCAATTCAGGATGTTTTTAATTACTTGGAGACTGTTGCAAAATTCTTACAGTACAGTCTCCAAAATTCAGTAAGTAAGGGGTTTAATTTTACCTTTGTGTATGCTCCACGTCACTTGAGGAGTAGGTTCGGAGCAGAGAAAGAGGCAGGAGAGTTATACCGCCAAACACCTATGGCAGGAGGTCATGGCTCCAGGGGGACTGGGGATCCCTGCTAGGCACAAAGTTTGTTGGAACCTTTGCTGTTTTACAAACCAAAACATTTGGGTTGTAATTTAGCTGTATTATTTTTATGGAGCTGTATAAAGAACTTATGCTTTTGACTATAAATGTGTATCGGGCTTCTAAAACATAATACATATCCAAGCCTTTTCATAAACTGGCACAGAAGCAGGATTGGCTACCAAGGTGTAAATAAATGATCAGTTTTACAGACATATGTTCAGTAGGATACAATGAACATACGGAATACATGTGTGGCAAGACACCTGCTCAGCTTGCAAAGCTGTAAAAACACGTGCTTAGGCAATATTTACTGTCCTACCAATTTTTATTACATTGTACATATTGAATAATTTGGTTTCTGCTATGTTTAATAACATCTTTGGCCGGGCGCGGTGGCTCACGCCTATAATCCTAGCACTCTGGGAGGCCAAGGTGGGAGGATCACTTGAGGTCAGGAGTTCAAGACCAGCCTGAACAAGAGTGAGACCCTGTCTCTACTAAAAATAGAAAAAAAGTAGCTGGGTATGGTGGTGTGCACCTGTAGTCCCAGCTACTGGGGAGGCTGAAGCAGGAGGATCGCTTGAGCCCAGGAGTTTGAGGTTGCAGTGAGCTATGATGATACCACTGCACTCTACCTGAGTCGATGGAGTGAGACTCTGTTTCAAAGAAATAAAATAAAATAACAACCTTAATGTGTGATATTTTGATTGCTCCAGATAAATACTGAAAGCCAATTTATAAACATTTATCAGTCTGATTAAATTTACATATGTGTCCAATTCCAATTTTCTAAATGTTGTGCAGAAAAGAAGGACCTGATAGTGCCTTCTGCAGCTGTCCTAGATGTTTTGCATTAATAAATGCGTGCGAGCTGATTTCTAACACCCAGAGAGTCAATTAACTTATAACGCATGAGTCACATAAGGCTTATTGCTTCACCCAGGCAGAATCCCAAGAATGAAAACCTAGTTTATAACTGGGGAGGAGAGGCTCTGCAAGCCAACAAGCGCATGTGCTTTAGGGGCCCAGATGTCTGGGGCTGCATGATGACAGTTACCACTTACTGACTGCTACAAGACCCCAAGAGCTTTGCAAATGACATCTCTCTTTGCTACAACAGCCCTGCAAATTAGGGGTCAGAAAGCTTCCAGACGGGGAAGTTGGAATATGAACATGGGTTTGTCTGACTTGAACACTTTTGTGCTCTCACTTGTATCACGCTAGTGGCTGAAGCTATGGGCAGTGATTCTTAACTCTCTTTTGAATTGGATAAAAACTATAGCGATGCAGTTAGAAATATCCACCTATGAAACACTTAAAACTTTGCACACACGCACACACACACACAGAAACTCTTAAATCCATCCATGGATTCTTCAGGAAATCATTCACCCAGTTTAAGAACCCCTGGGCAGAGAAATATAACATTTCAGGGGCAGGAGAGGAAGAGTGTTCCAAAAAGGAAGCTAATGAGGAAAAGAATTTAAAACAACAACAACAAAAATGAGAATTATAGGAATCAAGACTGGAGAGAATTTCGAAAAGAGACGTTGATTAAAATGAGGACTGCCAAGAGTCTATTGCAAGAGACGTTGAGATGACTTGGCCAAGATCACACAACCCTAAGTGGAAATACTGAGACACACACTCAGGTATGTCAGATTCCACAGCCTACACTTTTTAACTATTATGTTATACCTCTCAGTCCTTGGACTGTGGAAGCCATACCATAAACAACTGATTTTTTAAAAATACATTCTTTATACAAATTTTTATTCAACTAACATTTATTTAAGCACCTACTAAATGCCAGGCACTGCAGCGATGCTGAAGAAACAAGGAAAATCAAGTCCTAAACTCTTCAACAGAACGTCCAGTTGTATGTTGATACATTTTCAGATTCCCAGACTTCATGCTCACACTTCCCAAGCAACTGGGAAACCTTTGGCCAGAGGCTCCCATTGTGAGAACTAAAGTCCTCTCTTCTCACTGCAATAAAATTGATTGTATTGAAACATAAACTGCCTTAATTTACTTGAACAGATAATATTATACAACTAGCAGTAAATACTGGGACTAAATCAGATATGGTAATGTTATCACCAAGAGTGTCCTGAATATGCTTCTTTTCTTTCATAATAGAAATGTTCTCCGTTGAGACAGGAAATGTAGCTGGGCATTGTTAGAGCCACTGCCTAAATTACCTCTATTGATGAGGCTTGGCAGGTGCTTTCTGAACGATTCTGAATAACTGCTGCAGGATGAAAGAAAAAGTGTTCCATGGGTTGCAGCCACAGCACTCTCGGGGTCTACTGGGGGGAGAAGAAAGCACTTGCCCCACGCCTGACTGGCTCTGCGTCCTGCCTGGAGAATGGCTAACCAGCCGTCCCCGAAATCGTATAAATGAAAGGAAGTAGGCCAAGGCAGACATTTGTATTAATAATTGGTGTGCACAAAGTAAGTTAGGTTATCCACCAGGTCCTTCTCAAAGGGGGAAAAGGCAGCACAAACCTTCAGAAATAAAGTCTGCGAAAGCAATCTTTTCAAAGCTTTTGACAAATTGCAAACCTCAGCCGTTTATTTTTTTCTCATCGAAAGGAAAGTTCAGGGAAAAGTTTCAGTTCAAGTTCACACACAACACATGCACATATACACACACAGAAAGAATGCATAGGTGTGCGAAGCATGAACCAGGACATGAAAGTTATGTAGCACTATCCTTATTCACAAAGGCAGTCAAGAGACCTGGTTCTGTCATTAAGCAGGGGGGGGATTTGTCACCGATGTCAGAGGGCAGGGGTAGCACCGTTCCGGGCTCCCTGAGCTCCTGTGTGTATTCCCACGTGAACAATCTGCAGCACAATGGAACCCGGTCCCCTTGTTTGTACAGGCATGTTGCAGTGGCAGGCAGGGACCGTGAAAGGCCTTCCCTGTCAGAAGACAGAGGTCAAGCAGTTCAACCAAACTATGATGCAGATTTTCAAATTTATAAAGGAAACAATTAATTTGGAACTTCGTTGCTTTTTGGTCCTAGAGAATGGAATTTCCTGGTGTATAAAGTTTCCAGGTTTCTAAATTCTTTTCAACATCTCCCTTTCATGAAGAGCACATAGTAGCTAAAGAATAATGTGAAATTTTAGACTTTTTAAATCATGCTGCAGAATCAAGTTTTCCTCTAACCTTTGTAGAAAAGAAAACTAATTAATTTTTACAGTAGTATCCTTTACAACAAACATATATATCACTCAATCTTATGTCATTACATAATAAATTTTGCTTCTTTCATTTGCACAAATATTAACTGTATCTAGATAATATTAGAATCCAAAAAGAGTAATAAAATCAAATTTAATAAATAATGCCTTGGGGGCAGGGAAAAAAAGGAAAAAAAGAAAACAAAAAAGAAAGAAAAAAAGAAATAATGTCAAATTATTCAATTTTTATTTTTATTTTTTGAGAACAATCTTACTCTGTTGCCCGGGCTAGAGTGCTGTGGTGTCAGCCTCGCTCACAGCAACCTCAAACGCCTGGGCTCAAGCGATCCTCCTGCCTCACCCTCCCCAGTAGCTGGGACTACAGGCATGTGCCACCATGGCCAGCTAATTTTTTTCTATATATTTTTAGTTGTCCATATAATTTCTTTCTATTTTTAGTAGAGACAAGGTCTCGCTCTTGCTCAGGCTGGTCTCGAACTCCTGAGCTCAAACGATCTGCCCGCCTCGGCCTCCCAGAGTGCTAGGATTACAGGCGTGAGCCACTGTGCCCGGCCTCAAATATTTTTTAATTCAATTTAATAGTAAATAGATTCCCAAACTTCCTCTCAACCGTATTGACATTTAAATTAAGTTGAAACATAAGCAATTAAAGATTAACAAAGTTTTGAGGTTTCACTCAAGTAATTAAAGAGTAATGTTACAGTACTTAAAGGAAATAGATTCCCTTCAGAGTGCTATTCCATTCCTTAATCACACATGTATTTAAAAAAGAAAACCGTCATAGTTGATCGCTGACTGAGTCCTGAAAAACATCTTCATCTAAAAATTCTCATTTCTCTTAAGAAACTGGAACCCCCACATGCAGAAACAGAATGCACATTTTCATTTCTCTTGAGTGTCACTCAGGAAATACATCTGATGTGATCTGTGCCATGACAATGAGAATACATACAATAAGCTGCGAAAAATGTCATGTCTGGAAAATTTATTGGCAATAGTTCAGCAAGAGATGAATCTTTTTAACAGGTTATGACATGGTGACTTTGACAAATTGAACTTTTAAATATGTGGAGCATTTTAAAAGCTATTCCCTTAGACATGAGTTAATTTAGATGCAACACACTGTATACTGCATAGCATAATTCACTGCGTCCACCTTCATCACTGTGGAGTGGTTCTGTGTCAGTGCGTCAACGTCCCTCTTCAAATTCCTATCTGGGCTCCACTTTCAGTTCATTAACTTATAAAATGAAGCAATAGCTTGGATGTAGTCTCTAAGGTTCCTTTCAACTATCAATTCTGTAATTTTAGTATTTTACGCATTCTGAAACTTTCCATGGTTTAAAGATAAAAATCTCAGGGAAAGATTCTTCTAGAAAAATTTTTTTCTACTTAGCACAAAAGTTTGAGCTACAAGACATTCTGATGGAAGAGACAATATCTTGATCAATTTCTACAGATGTGTCACTTCTAAATTTGTTTAAAAGAAATTAAAAGCCTATAAATGCCAAATATTAAAATTTACTACTCCATTACAGGGCTTTTTGTATTCCACAGGATGCATATTTGCCTGTTTAGATAAGGAGCTAAAGCTTTATATAAGTACACATATTCATATTACTGGGCTCCATCTGACACCCTTGATGGATACAAAATTTAGCTAGTTTTTGGTTATAGTTTTAAAAGTAGGAAGTTTGAAGGTCTGTAAATTAGGATACCATTTAGAACCATTCTTAGTCTCCCAAGATATTTAAAAGCCTAGCCAGCCTAGTGGGAGGCCAGGTGAGAACAAATACATAGCAGAAGACGTACCCTTTTTTTAAGAGATTTATAACGGTGATTTTAATAGTATGCCACCTGTCACACTACTGTCAGCCAACAAAGGCAGGACATAGCAAGGAAACGTTTCACATCGGAAGTGATGCTGACTTCCAGTCCCCAAACAAGAAACCTGACACAAACCATCCCTTAACTGTTACCAAACTCTTCCCAAAAGGAATGTTTGTATTGTCCATGAGTCTAATTTACTGACAATGTAATAACTGAAAGTATTAAAGTAGGCTACATCTTGGTAATCACGGTACTTTAGGGAAATAGATTGAGTTCCTACTACCACAGAGAGATAAGACAGGCCAATTTCTAGTAATAATTTACATGAACGAAAACTTTCTATTTAATTTATTTTTAACAGAACAGAAACCTAGAAATGATCCAGGTGCCTTAGTTTTTGGCAGTTCTAGAAAGTACTGGAAGTTCTAGAAATGAATAGGGATGAAAGACATTTCCCACTCTTTCAGGATAGTTTTTAATGGCAAAATAAAAGCTTCCCCTCCTCACAAGGATGAATGGGAGGAGGTTTCCCAATCCAAATTCACTGGCCTTGTGGTTTTGATTAAAATCTGCACACAGGAAACTTCATATTATAGGAAATATACAATTTGTATAGTGAGTTTCTTATAAATTACAATATTTGATACAAGGTCAAGCAATTTTTCATTTGTTTAAAACATTCCAGTGATCTGAAATTGCCATCAGCTTGTTTATGCTCTTTGAACTCTCTTCTCCTGAACTCTATTAACATCACCAAACTAAGGATAAAAAAAAAAAGGAACTTTTTTCCTCGAAACAGGCGAGCCAATGCCTATGGGAAAATAACGTTCTCAACAAATAAAACCCAGGGGATCTAGTCAAGCGAAGGAATAAATCCTCATCATTCACAGGACTTTCAAACTGGTAAACAATACGAGAATTCTATAACAGTTTCTTTTCAACTCATGCCATCTCATGTACAAAGTACGTTTGTACGTAACGGCAACTCCAGATCCACCTTCCAGACGTGCAGATTCAGTGATTAGAGACTTAACTTTAATATGCAAAGTAGAGGGTTGGGTAGACGTGGAGGGGGCGTCGGGATAAATAACGCTCACAACTGCAAGTGGAAGTTTAGGTCATCCCCCAACCAGGGGTATATATAGGGCATACTGGGGAATGGCCAGACTACCTGAAAGGAAACCACAAGCTGATTAGTTCCACTCCAAGGGACGGTTTTTAAAAAGCAGTTCTTATTCTTTACCATTGATTAGAAGCTAAATGGAAGGCTACATATGGCGACAGATATATACATTCAGCCATTACCACAGAAGGGCGATAAATTATCCGGGGTGCCTGCAGAGAACTCTCTAATCCACTCTTTCAATTTCCACTCTCACCTGTGGAAAAGCCTGAACCCGTGTGCCCATGGGTTGTTAATAACGCTCTCTGGAAGGGAGCATGTTGAAATTGTTCCCAAAACTGCAAATCAAGAGACAAAGCATGTGCGTCTGCTACTGTTGAATGAAATTATGTATCAGAATAGAAGACCGTGTCTGCAGTACAGGACCGACGTATGTTTTCAAGTGTTCCATGAACTCGATGGTCCCTGGGCGGCACAAAGCTCGAGAATGCTTACATTTCTCCTCCCAGAAGAATACCCTCACATGGGCGTAGAGAACGGAAGCCTCCGAAAGGAAGTTTGTGATATAAAATTTAAAATAATTGTTTTTAAATTTGTAGCTGCCAGATTGGATTTCTACTCTGCCTGCCAAACATTCCCCTTCCTTCTCTGTGGGTTAGCGGCACAAATATGGATTTCATTTGTTTATTGATGGAAGGAAGTGGTGATGCAGCCACTTTGTGTAGATGCCTTAGTTCTCCTAGCTCCCCTCGCTGCTTCCGAGACAAAACACTGCGAGGGGTGACAGCTCCTCAGCCAGGAGGAAGGTGGTGCACGGTGGGGCTGTGACTCGGAAGAGCCAGCCCTGGCCTGTCGGGTTTGCTGTGCAGCCCAGCCTGCCCCGGCCACCTGTCTCAGACCAACCCCCTGACCCACGCGACTCAGTCCCCCGCCAGCCCTTGCTGCTTCGTTCTTCTTTTCCTGCATTCTGATGTCCGCTCTGGGCAGCAGAAATGCTACCAGCAATGGCTCTTTGTTTTCCATAGGTTCCAAAGGCTCAAATGTTTAAAGTGATGGAGAATGTTTCATCCTCAAATGTGTCAAGTAGGAGAGAGAGCCTCTTGTAACCTTTCTCTAAAAAGTGTGCTGGTCTATACTGATTTGCTGAAGAAAGATCGAATGTAAGCATTCCAGAGCTCAGTGCTGCCCACCTGCCACTTAGGAGCCACGTAAGGGAGCCCCGTAGCCTGCCATCCCCCTTCTCTGAGGCCCCATAAATAGCTAAGAGGGAAAACAGAGCGCTGTTACCAGCCCTGCCTGCTTCACAGGGTTGGGAGCATCAAATCATCTACATAAAAGGGTGTTTGAAGAATAACTTCCAATTAAAGGTACTACATTATTATTCGCCAGGAGTGGTTATCAAGTCAGGCATAGTTACACGTCACAGCCAAAGTTATAAGTTTATGCACAGGGAATGTGAGAACTGAATGAAGAAAAGAGACGAGGGAAGGAGGAGGAAGGATTCACAGAGAGGGACACACACGTCAAAGATGGCAGTCTCCGTTAGTCTGGGCCCTTGCAAGAAGCCCTGACCCTCACCATGTCTAAGAAATAAATTTCTATTGTGGTAAACATTTCAAGGTCTGTTATACCAGCTCAAGTTATTCTAAAACAAATGGCATCCAGAAATAGACCACAAGAAAAAATAATGTTGCAAAAAAAAAAAATATTGTCAATGTTTTTCTATGTCTACTTCTTCCTCCTCTTCCTCCCATTTTTTTTTTTTTTACTTTAACAGCCTTATTTATCTCAATTTGCAGGGTCTATACCCATTATTGTTGCCACTTCCAGAATTCCAAAGCTCTGCTTAACCTGGCATCACAATCTATATAAACAATAGCAGCTGGACGTGGTGGCACGTGCCTATAGTCCTAGCTACTCAGGAGGCTGAGGCAGGATGTCTTGCACACATGAATTCAAGGCTGCAGTGAGCTATGATGACACCACTGCACTCCAGACTGGGTGACACAGTGAGACCCCATCTCTTAAAAAAAAAAAATAGCAGAGGAATCATTAAAACAAATTGCCGCTGAACACAGTTCCCCCATACAAACATGGCAGCCTGAACCACTCACAACAGAAGACACGAAGAGACACCGGGAATCTATTCTATTCAACAGTTCGTAGTTATATTCTCTCCTTCTATCTTCTGTTCCAGGAGACAAACCTGTGTGCTGGAACCCAAGATGGACTACTTATCTGTGACAGCCTATGGTCACTGTATTGTAACTCTGTCCCCAAACAGCTTTTAAACACACTTAATTCTTCAAGTTTTTCTTTCTTTACTTTGTCATGGTGGCTGTTACAGTGACTGAATTTATACAGCTATTCTGCTATTTTGTACCAACACTGCCTCCTACAAGGTGGTTTGCTCCCTCCGTCAACAATAATGCCATATTATTACGGAAAAAAGTAACAGTCACCACACATCTAAAAGCACACTCTTGGATCCCAAATAGAATTAAAAATATTTTTATAACTAATCAGGAATATAACAAAGAAGTAATTAAAGGAACATTTGCTGAAAAAGTTCATGAAAATTTTATACCTATTTTTCTTGACTCCAGAGGCAAAGCTCATGTGGCCACATAATTTGCTTCTGTTAGATGATAATTAGATGATTCCTGAGGGTTGTTTTTTTTTTTTTTTGAGTAACTGGCAGTAAAAAAGAGTACAAACTAGATGTTGAGATCTACAAATAACTAAGAAGGGCTGAATATGAACCATAAATGATAAAGATACAACAAAGAAGATACTTAACAATAAAGGTGGTAACATTTAAACCTTATTTGCCTAAAAAACATCTTGTAGAAATATGGGGGAAAATGGGCTTTGAATGGAAACACACCTGGGTTCAAACTCCAGTTCTGCCTCCTCCTAGATGTACACTGTTGGGCAAATTACTTGACCAGCCTCAGTTTCCACCCCTGTAAAATGGGTCACAGGGATGCTATGTGAAGTGGCACATGGTAGGTACTTGCTATAAATTGTAGTTATTAGTATATTAGGAAAAGATTTACTTTTGACTTAAAAATCCTATCATATTTTCCAGATGAGGTAAAGTGATCAGTTTTTCGTCTAAAAGTTTTACAGAGATTTCTTTTCCTAATTCATCCACCACATTGACAGAAATAGCACTGTACGCCTAACTTGGCTGAGTCTGCTTCATTCATCTGTCAACAAGATTCTAGCGTTGACAATTGCTAAAAGTGGACGGGACAGAACAGGCGGCACGACCGCGTCGTGTTTCACACCTCAGAGGGTTCTACGCTACCAACAATAACATCGTGTCTGTCAGTCAAGCATAATTATACAGCTTGATAGACTGGTGCAAATAAAACAGCCGCTTAGAACAAGGTCTCCTGGATTTTTTCTGGCTACAATTATAGGACTTGCTTGATTCTGCGACCTGTGAATATTAGAGTGACACTTCCCTTTGGGACAAAAAACAGAAAAACACATCCCTTGTTGACTCTGAAAAAGATCGAAACTAGGTGCAAAACTTGCTCTACTTGAAAACCCTGAAATCATTTTGCAAATTTTGATCCAACTCTTTGCTCTTATCGAGACACAGATTTATTTTTAGGATGTCCACAGTAGAAGGTACAATTTGATAATCATGTAACACAACGGTCAGGGAACTCACTGCAGGAAATACAGTTGTGGTATCTGAGCCAGATGCTCAAAATGCCGCATGGAGTCCTTCAGAGTAATATTCTAGTACATGTCAACTTTATGAAAAGGGAAATAGAAAAAAGTATCTGATATTCACAAAAAGCCAAATTATATACATTATCATGAAACTGTTCCATTGTAGCTATTCATAGCAGAGACGCCCGTGGTAGCAGTATCTCTCTGTAGAAATGGATAAGGCTGAGTAATAAGCTGAATTGTATTATATGTAGGATCTAATTCTAGCTGTATTTCAAGTTTTAAATTATAAATGATCTCAATATGCAAGAATACAGAAACTGACAAAAGAAACACATCATTTCAGTGGAATATATCAAAGCTTTCCAAAATACATTTGTAAAGATGTAAATGTAAAGTTGCTAAATTCAATTTTATCATTAAGTATACTTTTGCTTTTCTTTTTCTTATTTTTAATCTTACTTGAGAGTATTACTTCAGGAGGGAATGGAAAAAAGATGGCTCTTAGAGACAATGAGAGACAATGAGATCTGCCATTCTCCCCTGGGGCATATGATTTTTTGTTTGTTTTAATGAGCCCCCTAATGTCATCTTTTGCACTATTGGAGCACATTTCACAACACGTGAAAGTGAATGACAAAAAAATACACATCAGGACAGCCGGCTATACTTCATAAACTATGAAGCCACAGCACCATGGAAGCTCAGGGCCAGAAGGGAGTTTGAGAGACTGACTTGACATGGTTCTGTCCCAAGGCCTGCTCACTAGAATCAGGACTAGTAACCTCTCAGACTACCTTCGTGCTTTACCTGCAGAGTACAGAATAGAGGCAAGGGAAATTGCGATTGAAATGGCAACATATGCCTTGGTATTTTATCCAATTTCTTATTTGTGGAGATACTCGAATAATTTTTTAAAAGACACAAAATGAGGACAATAAAATTTCTCCAAAAATAAAATCACAGAAACTGTCAGTTTCAGTTCAGGGAAAAGAAGTGGAAACATCTATATACAGCTGACCCTTGAACACGAGCTTGAACTACATGGGTCCACTTATATGTGGATTTTCTTCTGCCTGTCCTACCACCCCAGATAGCAAGACCAACCTCTCTTCCTCCTCTTCTTCCTCCTCCTCCTCGGTCTACTCAATGTGAAAACAATGAGGATGAAAACCTTTATGATGATACACTTCCATTTAATGAACAGTAAACATATTTTCTCTTTCTTATGATTTTCTTAGTAATATTTTCTTTTCTCTAGGTTACTTTATTCTAAGAACACAGTAGATAATACATATAACATACAAGATATGTGTCAATCAACTGTTTATGTTATCAGTAAGGTCACTAGTAGTCTATTAGTAGTAAAGTTTTTAGGAAGTCAAAAGTTATACATGGACTTTTTACTTAGCAGGGGTTGGTACTCCAACCCCCACATCGCTGAAGGGTCAACTGTACATAAAATTAACGTGATGCTAAAAATAGGAAGAGTGTGTTCACTAGAAATTAAAATTGTCAATAATTGGGTATTTCCTCTAAATTACTGAATTGCTGATAAATTTATCATAATAATGCCACTGCTCATTAATGTTCATTCAGATGCAAGAAGTACACTAGAAATTTGTTATAATGCCACCTTCTCTAAAGCAAAATTTGATGGAAGGCAGATACTTCTCAGAAATCACATATGGAGGTTTAGAAATTAGAGGCTCAAGAGAATTTCATTATATTTCACCCATTAAGGTGCCCATAATCTTTAGTCCTAAGTCCTACGGTAAAACTTTATTGTATGAGTAAAGATAGCATAATCAATAGGCTTTTTTCTCTTTTTCACAATTAATGGTTTTTTATCTTATCAAATGTGAACAGTTTGAATTATCTTTTAGTCAGTATGAAAACTCCTGTTTAGACCCCATTTCTTGGATTTGATGCAGTTTGCTAAACCCATTATAACTTCCTCAAAATGCAGTCAAGGTGGGACAATATTAATGCTTGTTTTACAGATTAGCCATTTACATTTTTTGGCCATGCTTCTGTTATATGTAATTATTTATATGAAGGAACATGATTGGACCCATGCCAACCTGTGTAACAACGGTCCATGTTATAACAAAATTATAATTCATAAGGAATAGGGATGAAGTGGTAATAGATTGGAATTAGGCATATCTAATTGAATTTCAACTTTGCAAACCCTCTAGCTGTGCAACCTTTGGTAATTGACCTCTCTGGGCCTCAGTTTTCTCACTGAACAATGGCAATGGTAACATCAGAAGGTTGTGTGAGAACAAAATGAAATTATGCAAGTAAATGCCTACAGTATTGCCTGCCATATGCTGGGGGCTTAATAATGCTAGTGCTCTTTTCTTTATATGTAATAAGAAAAGGAAGAATCACTGAAATGTTTAAGAAGAGAATTTAGACTCACAGATGGCTCCAAGAAAGCGAGAGCTATGTGGTTCTTTAAATTTTCAGGAACCAAAAAGGAAATATTAGAATCCTGAGCATCATCATGAGGCAGAAATGAGATTTAACTGCCTCTTGGCATGGCTCGTACATATTTCACAGAAAGAAGCCTTGAACGCTCTACTCTGGCCTTAACCTCTGAAATTTCCTCTGCGTAGTAGTGGTTTGTTACTTAACATGAAGAGGCTTACATATGAAGCCAGAGAGTAAAGGCTCCTAGACCCGGGGCATGCCATCTGCCTAGCATTAAGCAAGAGCTGAAAGTCAGTTACAGCAGCAAAGTCATTTCTAATATGATTTATGTTCCATCCTTGAATGTGGCAGGAAGACTGCAAAAGATATTTGGAAGCCAATGCTTCCTCTGAATAAAGCAACCGAGTACATACTAAGCCTCTCTCCTTGGACCACGCTGGCTGGTCAGATAAGTTGCCAAGGTGAGTCTGTGACCCCTGGAGCCAACTGGCTATCTGGGATGAGAAAATATCTGGAGGCCAATGATCACTGCTACCGTAAATGCACAGTGCACAGCATAAACACCGGGGTCAGACAACAGATATCCAGGATATTACTCAAAAACACATCTAGCTCAAAGCTGACAAGATAATCTGTTCCTGTGAGCACAAACCAGACTGGAATGCTGCAGCTATGACCTACTCAAGGGAAGAAAAAAGAAAGTGAAACTCTCCAAGGGCCCCATCCCGGGCTCTTTGTGCAGGCAGAACTCCAACGGACTTCAAAGGGAGTGTTGCCTAAGGAGGGGGTGCTGCTCCAAGCCCACAGGGGGTATCATTTCCACGATCAAGTTGCTATCTACTTTTGGTGGACTGGCAAATGCAAATATTTCAGATACAAGTTTAAACAGATGAAAAAAGAAGTGTGAAATAGCTTGGAGATATTCTTGCAAAAGAAACCTCAGAATTCCAGGAAAAGCATTTAAAATCAGAAGCTTCATGCGTTATTCAAAAGCCTCACGAGGGTAATTGATGTGTGATTATATAAAAAATAAATGTTTTTTTTTAATTGACACATATTGTATTCCAACATATCACATGGTCACAAAATTGTGTGCTTAAAAAAATAATTTTCCAAACTTGAGTACCCTTAAAAGGTCAGCAATATTTTTCTAATTGAAGTATAGACTATATTTTGATGTTTTAACAAAGTCGTAACATACGTGATCCTGATTAACGCAGAAGAGCCAAAATGCACCAATATACTTACAGGAGGACCTAAGGGAGGGGGGAGAGGGAGAGAGAAGAAAAAGGGAGAGATGAATTAGTGAATATGAAAATGTTAAGATTAAATAAAAGATTGGAGCAACATCATAATCATCGGCATAATACATGGGACATGGAAGGTATTTAGAATTCAGTGATTCTTAATCTTTTATTTAGGGCATGGAGCCTTTGAGACCATCTCAAAAGGCATTTACACGTGCACACAAAATCTTACATAAAATTTCAAGGAATTTTCAGATTCCCTGAGGCCTATGTATGGATTACTGAGAGGTTCATATATGTTTAGTAAAGACTGTCTAATTTATCAAAGTTTAGATAAAATATGAATTAGGAGGATCTTTGGTATTTTATGGTAGACTAGTCATAGAGAATTGATATATAACTTCTTGAGTTTGCTAAAACAGCCAAATCAGAAATGTACCTATTCTTTGTTCTAAGAATGTATTTCACTCAACAGTACTTACTGTAAATAAATATTTGAAAGACTAAGTTTAGTGTTTATAGAGATTTCTTTAAAACTATGTATTCTCGTCAAAATGGGCAAAGTCTAGGAAAATTTCAGTATTTCACACACCATATACTCAATTAAAACACCAGCTCCAAATAGCAAAGAAGTTGGAAACTGACTTTTATATTTTCTATAAAACTTTGCATAAGCACAAAATTTTCACTCTTTTCCTTTAATCCTCTTTTTTTGACACAAAGATCATTTCATGATTATCTGACTCCACTAATGTTTTATCATTTTCTTTTCCTCAAAACAAATTTATAAAGCATCCTCTATTATAAAACTTTGCACTTTGTGAGAGATACCCATACAAGTTTCCAATTATTTAGATTCCACAAGGTTTAAAGATAGCTTTTGAGAATACTCTTTTAAAAATTAAGCAGGTGCTTTGCTCAAAATTAATGAATTTCAATAAACCTTTTTTATTTTTGACATCTTTTTCAATGCAGAAGAGGAAATGAGACCAAAAAAGCCACATCAATCTACTATGTGCTGTTCTTGACAGGTTAGTGCTTCTACTGTTTCAACACTTAGTAACTGATTATTTTTAACACTAATAAATACTTATAGAAAATACTGGAAAATAACATTTCACAGCATGCTAGAGTCAATCCTTAAATTACCTTACCTCGCAAGGAAGAACTGATGGCCTGCTAAGACCTTATGTGGTCATTTATAGTTTCGGAATCTTAAATTTTATTAAATAAGTAAAACAGTAAGTGAACTCACTTATACAGATTAACTTAGTTTCAAGAAAATTTTTTTAGTTGACTTTTCTGTTCGACTTCGCAATAGAGATTTGGCCTGAAAGCAAAAATTTACTGGGAGTCAGGACAATTGGTTCCATTTCAAGTTCTGCTCATAAAAAATCGCATGGCCTTGGCGAAATCACCTGACCGCTCTGGGCCTCCACTTCCTCGACTACAAAATGAAAACTCGGGATTGATTACTAAGGCTCCTGTCACCACTAAAATTCTGCGGTTATACGAGAAGGATAAGAGTTCCCAAAGTTCGAAAAGAATGAGAGTAAAAGCATGACAAAATTGTGCCAGTTGGATAAAATAATAATAAAGCTTTCCAAGACATGTGGCCCAGTGTCCCAAGGCAGATGTTTCTGCAGAGCACCTATGTTTATTGACCACCTACAGAGATGAAAACATCGGGGATTTTGTACTGGGTGCCGCTAAGAAACCCTCCGTTGTACACAGAAAGGACAGACTCAACTTGACCCAGTAAATAAGCCAAAATGGGGTGTCAGTGGTTACTAAACTGTAATTAACAATATTTTGCAACCTTCTCCTTCTTACACTTTGATGGAAGTGATGAGAAGATAAAAAAGAATTCTAGGTCTAGCAGAGATTTAAAGACACACACGACCTCCAACAAGACAATATTATCATTAATTAGCAGGAACAGATGCGGGAACCCAACCAAAACATGAATGACACTGAGCAGCTGAAAGAGACACTTACCAGATTCTCCTCTTCGGCCCCTCTTACCTCGTTTCCCTGGAGGGCCTGAAATACAAAGGATAATGTTTTCAGTGTCTTTTTAACCATTTTTTTCTGATTCTAAAATGGCTAGTAAATAATTTCCATATATTTTCTCACTGTTTTAAACTACCAACTTCAAGAAAGGGGCCAGATATTTGTAAAAGTCAGTAGTATTGTCTTTAGTGTTTGAGGAAACTCTTAAGCGTCATTTTATTACCAAAGTTGCTCTAGATATCTAATCATCTAGTGTTACTTAAGAACACTAACGTTTCGGAATTGTTTATCCTGCTCAGATATCATCAATAAAGAAAAGTTTTGCTAAGAAAATTGGTGGTGTTGAGATTTTATGTTTCTTAGCAATATTTCATTTCTGAAGGTTTCAGTATATTAACAATTAACAATTAACAAATACTAAGTCGAAACGACTATGGTTTCTCTTCATTCAGGTCCATCATGATTTCTCTGAAAATATTTAGTTAGCAGTTAGTTAAATGTATATATTTGTAATGGAAATAATCCTTACAGATATTTCTATTTTATTAAATGTGAATATGTGGACTTTCTCTAATTAAGAACCACCTGAATAAAATCACACTCCTTTTAATTGGACAGTGTTCAGGTAGTAACTATAGGCCTGATTTTTCTACAAGGACTAGATCATTATTGTCATTGAACAAATAGCCTTTAAGACGATCCCATTTTAAAAGCAGAGAAAAACCTTTTTTTTTTTTGAGTGAGTTGCCAGTAAAGACCACCAAGCTAGTATGATTCCGACTTAGCACAAGATTCTAGACATTCATGGCTTTCAAGCCATTATTCTCAATTATATAATTTCTGTCCTCATTTTCTTGGGTAGGAATAGCTTCCACTGAATTATGGTGCAGGCAAACAGAAGAGAATAACTAGCCCACAATGAAAATTGAAGTCTTACAATATTGGCTAGGAGGAAAAGGCCAAGGAAAATAGTGAACTGTTTGGTTTTAAAGAATGAGCTGCTAAGTAGGACTGATGACTTGCAAGCTCTAGAAAGTTCAAGGCAAAAGCAGCACAGGTCTTAGTGTCCAGCTGACTTTCAACGTGATCCTGAGCTACCACCTTCCACATGGAAATGCTATCATGAGAAATAAAAGAAGTCAGTGAGGCAGTTAGGTTCCTCCTAAACCCTTGCACAGAATAAGTCTGACCATCTGTGTTTTGTAGGAGGTTAAAAAACAACCAATAAAGTCAACTGAAAACATTCAGAGAAGCAGCTTTGCAGCAGGGTCCAAAACTGTCAACAGAAAATTCAGATTTCTTTCTATATTCTGGAAAAAGATGTTTTCATAATATCCAGGGTATTTTGGGGCCAGATATAGAGCAGAAGGAGGATCATATAAATACATAAATAAAGCCAGGGGGACCCTAATAGGTATGAAAAATACACATTTGTACACCAGCTCAAACACACATACACACACACACATTGACATATTCTGATATATACAACTTCCTTAAGACTAGGAATTATATTTTTTCTATTACAACATCACTTAAAATAAGAACTGTTTACCAATTACTATAGATTGACGAAGTCTGTAATTCACACAGTAGGATCATTAGTAGAAGCCATTGTTGATGAGATCGTAGATGAGAATTTTCCAATATTGAGTATAGAAGTTCTAAGGTTGAACTTATACTTCAAGTAGCAAGTAAAACTAATTCACATTATACACATGGAAGGAGAAACTCAGAAATATTCAAGGATAAAGGGAAAATGTCAAAAACTACTAGAGGGAAAATAACACAGAGGGAGGTACTTTGACTGACTGTTGCCTCATCCACAACAAAGGTGCCAGAAGGGCCCAGTCCTGATTTTTATGACATGTCTTAGAAGCCTATAATTATTATTTATTGGAAATTATGCTATTTGCCATTTTACCCTTGAAGAATGTTTCTTTTAAGCAAGAAAATTTATCAAGTAAAAACAATAGATTGCACAAATGTTTAAAAAAAACTTTTAAAAATATTTAAAAGATAACAGATTATGAAAAATGACTAAAGCAATGATATCTTTGGAAGAAATCAAGAAACAAAGTAAGAATATTTCTGAACATGTCTGCAAGCTTAAAGGAATGAATCAAATGCTATGGAAAATCTGCTGTTCTATGGAGAGTTGAAGAACAGAATGCAAGGAAACTGACAAGACATTTGGCAAGACAGATGTCTATGGAATATAGCAGGATTTTACAAGAATATCATAATATTTGAGAGAGAAGATGAGGCTAAACCAAGTTATGTGAAGATGGGAATCTAAACTCTATTGAATTTACAAAGAAAATACTGACTTTAAGAAAAGCATGTTGTAATTTTTATAGGAAACAGAAGACCACGGGAAGCATTGCAATGAGCTCAGTGAACTAATAAATTATACAAAACTCTCAGACATAGGTAAAGGTCTTACCTATAAAGAGAATAAATTGATGTTTGAAGTCTACTGGATAGCTAACATTATTTAACCTTGCTTCTGAATTTAAGGACAAAATAATAATAATAAATGAAATGGATGGGATGGATTTGACAAACGACAGCTGGCAGATCACCAGAGTGAGAAGATAAAAAATAAGAAAAGACAAATGATAGATGTTTCCCAGACAAAACTGACATTAAAAATAGCTGAAAAAGATAGTGACTATTTCCATGCCAAACTGAGTAATGAAGTGTCAGCCAGGCACAAGCTGTATGAACAAATACAGAAGCTGGAACATGACTCTTATCCACTGATTTAACCAGATCCTTGCAACAGAAATTCTCAGTGAAGTCTGTCGCCAGAAAGACACGAGTCTACAGAAGAAACTGGTTCAAGAATATGAATGCGAAAAGAAAAAGCAGACACTATCAGTGACAGAGGAAGTGAAAACTTACAAGCAAAGAATTCATTCAATGAAGAATGAATTGCAGAAAACAGAGAGAAACTTCAAAACCAGATTGTGCTTCATGATTTGAAAATTCATGACAATTGGTACGGCTCATGCTTCAGAATGAGTTCTTGCTGACTTTGCAAAGAGATGACGCAAACCATCAGCCGGAGATAGAAATTTGCCATAATGGTAATGCTTCAAGGACGAGTAACTTAAACCCAACTGCAGACTAACCCGGTTCATCACATAACATCATAGCAAGGCCTCTTAAACCAAGCCAGTTCTTCTGGTCCACAGCTAGGGTGTTTGAACACCCTACTACTCACTAATGATGTACCTAGCTGTGATATGGCTCTTCTCTAAGGTTAGATAGGTGCTTAGAAGTAAACATACGCCTATCTCTGGGCCTTCACATGGTCTTGAGAATGGGTGGTTATTGGAGATAGCTGGATACTCTTACCTGATTCATCAGATGAATTACCAAAACCTGTCAATTCTGCTCCTATTACTTGGATCTGTTTACTTTTCTCTACTCCTATTAGTATTTCAAGGCTGAGCTCAAACATAACCTTTCTAGGGATTTTTCACAGGTATTTACATTTTGAAATATTTTTACCTCTTATAAGCATTTACAATTAAACACAATAAGCATTTAGAGAAAAGTTTCAGAATTCATAATTGGGTGGGTATTTTGGTTTGGTTTTGAACTCTTGCTTTCTATTTCAATACACATTTCTGGCTACGTCTGCTTTTTGGAGAGCAGGTATCATGCGGATAGAAAGCAAAGGGCAGGCTCACGCCCTGGGTGATTGTGCTTTGGTGTGTTGCCATGAAAACGTAAGAATAGGGAGAAATGTAGCCATCTCATTACCAGAATGACTTAATGGTCACTAATGACACAGATCATGAGAGAATTAATTCCTGATTGAAAGAAGGAGACAATGAGTATATATAAAGACACATACTAAGTGCTGAATAAATGTTGGCTCCCTCTTTCGCTTTATTTATATTTTCTTTTTAGTCAATAGTGATTACAATATATTTGAGTATTCTATAAGAAAAGCTGAAAATGTATGTGAACAAGATTATGAGAAGTTAATGTTATCTTTTAATTATAATATTCAAAGAGGCAATTTAATATAATGAAGAGAACATGGAACAGAGAGTTAAAAGACCTGTAGATTTTTTCCTACTGTGTGAATTGAGCTGTCAATTTAACCTCGTTGATTTTAATCTGCTAAAATACCTGGTAATTAATACTAATTCCACCACATTTACCTGATTATTGTGAGGATGAAAACTGTAAAGTGCTATACATACACTAAATGACTGTTTCCTTCAACTTTCATTAATGCGTTGAAGCTTATAAACTATTTCCATGCTATATTGCTGTCGTATTCATCAATAAAAATAGCGAGACTTCTAAACAATTTGATGCACCCTAATACAATGCTGGAACTCAGACATTTCACCTCCAGAGGCATAGGGATCTTTTAAGTACATTAGAGAAAATATCATAAAATACTTCAAATGACAGTAAGTATTCCAAAAAAACAAATATTCTTATTCAGAATTCTGGAGGCAGAAAAAGGGAGATATTAAGGCAAAGGAAAGAGCTGGAAATTGAACCTGTGGTCAGGGAGGGAAAGAATAAGAAGTAGCTTGCAGATGAAGCTCTCCTGGCAGATGCATGCTGGGCTGGGGCGGGGGGGGGGGTAGGGGGTGCTGGAGGAGAAATGTGTGCAGCCCAGGCTGCTCCTCCATACCCAGTGATCCCAGGAATGGGCCCCCAACAGCTGCAGCTGGCTCCTGGGAAGGAGAAACCTGTCTGAGCACAGAGGAGACAGATCATCCTTTCTGAACCCCCCTCCCATCCTCCAGCTACGTCCAAATACTAAACCAGGTTTACCTTCAGATCCTCTGGATTAACCTTGCAAGTAGGCACAGATTAATTTCAGAGCCTTGCCCAAAGTCCTCCCACCTGTTTGCTTGCTTAATGCCTGAAATTCCTTCAAGATGGACCAAAGCCTTTCATTCCACAATTAGAAGTAAAAGGCTTAACCAGCAAATATCAAGTCGAATATTAACTAAAACGTATTCTCTCCATACTCATAAAATGTCTCTACATACCCAGGAGGTCCTACAAGCCAAAGGGTTTATACCTGGATGATCGGAGCAGTTCCAGTTGGCCATACTGGATTGCAACCATTTGAAGTAAAAGTCCCTTGGCTAAAACAAGCTTATAAATGATGCACACTGTTGCAAATATGAAGTTGAGACCAAGAGAGATAAAACAACCTGCCCAGAGTCCCACATAGCAGATGCCAGCTTCCTGATTCCAACCTCAGTGCTCTTTGATGCACCATGCTACCTCTCATTTTTGAATTCTCATTCCATAGCCGAGGGGCTGGACACAACCAGTGCAAACTTTCCAAAATGCTCCAATTCATCAATGACCTGTCTTGTTTTTTATAATATGGCTACTTAGGCGGATGTAGTATTAATTCTTTGACAGTCTCCCACCAGACTGGAAGCTCTTGAGAGTAGGATTCTCTTGTTCATCCTTGTATCTCTAGCAACAGGCACCATGCTGATCACTTGCTAAAACTGTAAAGGAATACCGCCTGTGGGCTGCTTGATGCATGCCAGCATTATTTCATAACACGTTAGCTTTTTGAAAAATAACTTTTTTATTCAGGAGATTTATTTCCCAAGATTTTTTCAATTGGCATGTACTCCACTATATATAACATAGACTTGCTTGTTTTAAATATCTTTTATGTGTGTGTTTTTGCTTCAAATTTCCACAAGGTTTTTTGGTTTTTGTTTTTATTTTTGTAGAGATGTGGGTCTCGATATGTTGTCCAGGCTAATCTCGAACTCCTGGGCTCAAGCTATCCTCCTGCCTCAGCCTCCCAAAGTGCTGGGATTACAGGCATGAGCGACCATGCCTGCCCGTCCCCAAGTTTCAATCTCCATAGAATGAAAGTTAATCATAATAAATAACAGGTATGTGCAGAAATTGTGTTCACTGAATGAAGATAAAAAACAACGTAGCCCATGGAAGGTATAAGAACAGAAAAGAACTCCCTTCAGTGGCTAACAAATGTGGGTACATTAACAGTGTACAAACTAAGCCACTTAAAGCCAGGTGGGAGGATATGTATGCATGTACTGGTTTAAACGTAAAGTATAACACTTCCTTGGGG
Source organism: Lemur catta (assembly GCF_020740605.2). Taxonomy (NCBI): domain Eukaryota; kingdom Metazoa; phylum Chordata; class Mammalia; order Primates; family Lemuridae; genus Lemur; species Lemur catta. The sequence goes on along the minus strand of NC_059153.1, from coordinate 2,322,722 downwards.
GTAGCAGCCATAACAGTTTAAAAGTCACTGATTTAGAAGAAAACGGGCTAGTTATTCCAGAATACTTCTCATTAGGAGAGTTCCCAACCAACAAGGCATGCCCTTTTGCAGAGATGTTTTTACTTTTTCATGAAATACACTGAGAGCAGGACTCTTGTTTTATCTATTTCTATGTTTTTCTAATTTTAAGTAAAGCGAAAATCTTTAAATTGCTATTAAAATGTTTTTAAAAATACAAGTGAATTACATTAGAATTGTGGTGAATCTAATTCTCAACATTGTGTGATCATTAGAATTATTTTTAAATTGGTTGAGTTTCTATTCCTGCGGAGAAAGGACAATGGACCAAAATTGCCTTCTAAAACTTCTTCCGAGTCGTCTCAATGTACATTTAGTTTTAACTGGCGCAAGGTTTAAGTGAAGCATTTCAAGTTTATGCAAGAATTAGTTGATATTTATAAATTTTATAACTAGGAAAAAATGACCATGTTTATGAGACAATTGGAGACTCTAACAAGATTATACTGGAAAACTACTGAACTTAAACAATAAAAGAAAGGGATTTCCAAACCAAGTGCAATGACACATTTTCTGGCCTTTATGCAGATGTTTTGTTTCCAGAAATGGAATTCCAGCAAATGCGGGGTTGTCTTTATTGCTGTTTTTAATATTTAGATAATAAATATAGTAGAATATTCAATAGAAACTGTTCAGGACTACAAATAGCCTGATGTTGCAGCTCATTGACTTTAATGAGGTCTGATGTGGCACAGTTGTTATTTCTATCATTCTTTTCCCACACATAAAGTGTTTCATTATTATGGCCCTAGAATGTTTTACCCCATGATCCTACAGGGGATTTATCATGACAGCTTTTTTTATTTGTACTTGTAGGGAAGGGGGCTGTAAGATGTCAGAGAGTAGGGATTGGGAACTAGGAAAGATGTGTTTCTTTGTGAGATTATATGCTATACGATCAGTGGTTATTATCTCTACAATGTAACATATTAACATGAAAAAAACATTAGTTCCCAAGCTTGCAGAAAAACATTTTAAATGAGTTTTCCTGATTACATGTTTCTAATGGAATCTAGAGTAGTAGATCTTGTAAAGGTAAAGAAAAATTTTAAACTAACAACAACAAAAAAATAACAAGTTCAACAGTTGAATGTAGTTTTTCACATACTCAACAAATAAAATAATGTTAATTTTCAGTTTATCAGAGATTGAAACAATCTTCCTCGTGGAAAATGAAAAAACAAAAAGTGGGCTACCAGAAACTAGGATTTGTTTTCATTAATGGCTTTGGAATGTCCCAAGTTTTGCCAAACTGCTGGTGGAGAAATTAACATAGCAGCACTACATACACCACTAGACAAATGTAAATGGCCCACTTTTTTTTTTTGACTAATTACGTAGCATGCTTATTGCCAAAATTAGCACCCAGTAGTAAAAATAATCATAACAGAACTGGCTTGACACTGAAAATTAGTGATGGAAAAGGAGTAAACACAAAGGCAAGATGAAGCAATCAGAGGAAGAGGAGGAGGAATTCAGAGGGAAAGGACAACGTGGAAATCTGGATCCAGTGAGACAAGCGTCAGGGCACGAGTATACTAAAGCAATCCGCGCAGCAGTGACAAATAAGACTGCTGTCCACGGAAGGAGGAAAACATGATGAGCCCATAGTATCAGGGGGCCCAGGGGGTGCACAAAATACTAGGATATAATAAAAGGGACAATGATGGTTAATACTTATAGTGCCATTGCACACCTTGTACTGGGCTAGGCATTGTACAGGCATCATCTCATTTACTTACACGACTTGTGTGATCTCAATATGGTTTTGGAAAGTGATGACATAGAGAGGTTAAATGACTTGCTCAAGGTCACACAGCTAGCAAGCGATGGGTTGGGGGATTTATATCCAGACAGCCTGACCCTTGGATTATGAATGCTAAAACTAAACACTGGGTCACTTATTAAGCACACTATAGATCACTGTATTTTCTGATACACGTCTACATAACTGCTATTAAGGAATATAGGAGCTTTAAGTCAACTTAGAAAAAATAGGTTCATGAGTATTTCTGAAGGCTTTTGTTTAAAATTCTAGTTTCTAGGCTTATTTTTAGCTTCTCATTTGAAATAAAAAATAATCATGAGAAATCACTGGCCAAAAAGTTAATAAACTTTTATTCTATAAAGCTAAAAAGGAACCATTCTTTTTTCACACACTGAAAACACTCATGGTTAGCCTAAGGGGATGTGATTAACACATATTTCTGTGTAAGCTCGGTTAATACACTCTCATACCATGCCCACCAGTTTTTACCCAGTGCGTTATATACAAGTATTTAAAGTGAGACAAACAAGAAAAATGCTGATCTTTTAGAAATGAGGGAAGTTGCCGGTATTATTCACTATTGTATAATAAATCATAGTATCTACTTCATTTTTGTGAAGATGTTACCAATTGATCCATTTAGAAACATGTCTGACACAGAGTAAACATTCTTTGAAGGTTACCAGTTATAAATATTTTTCACATATCTGAATTTCTCATTTGTCCACTACATCCTTTGCAAATGGTAACTTCCACATATTGGGTTCCCAGTGTCAACTCAATAGTCTATAAGAAAGAAACCCAACACCTTCCCGTCAAAATAGTTCCATGGCTTGTAGGATCTGGGCTGTGACGACACAATTGTTCATTCACACAAGCTAGAAATATCACAGTAATTTTTTAGTCTTTCCTCTCATTGCTCAGAAATTTGGTGTTTTTTCAATTTTTTCTTTGAAATAACTCTTGCATATCTCTTTCTTTTCATTTCCATTGCTAATGTTATAGTCTGGGCCCTTGCTCTTCAGCTCTGAATTCGTACTGGTCTCTCAAAGCCATCTGCACATGACTACTATGGTCATCATTTTAACCTATTTTCATCATGCAGTTCCCTTGATCAATAAGCTTTCACACTAAATATGGGAGGAATTACTCACTTATGGGCCCAACACATAAGGTTTTCTTTAATCTAACTAATCCACCCCCAAATCTCCATATTGTGTTAAAGAGTCTCTTGCCTAATCCCTCGTCATTCATCATTCTTGTTCTCTCTTTTCTTAAATTTAATTTCAAGAAGACATAATACAAGAGTGACAATCCTTTCTCCTTAGCCATATATTTGGCCCATTTTTCTCCTCTAGTCTTTGTTCCACATACCCATGGATTGATTTCTTGTGATACAGATTCTGCCCCGCAGTATTTTGCAATACCACTACCAGTTTAATACAGTTTAATTTTAATAGAGTTTTTAAGTAAAAGTGCACAATTTTTTTTTACCTTTATTCTCAGTTTCCTAAATAGGAATAGGAATGACATTTCATACTTCAAACTATATGTTTAAGGAGGAGCTGCTATATGCCTATTTAAGGAATGAATTTGCCCGATGCTATGATGTATTTGGAAATGTCATACATATGAAAAGTGCTCTATAAAATGTCAAATTATCTTGTTAAACTAACTGAGAAAAAAATGCAGCGCAGGTTAGGGTAATGGTTGGCCTCCCATAGACAATGCTAACGTAGGTCATCTTCACCAGAAAATCAAGTCCCATTTGGCCATTAAAAATGATACTTGAAATCTCCTAACCTCCCTCGTGGAGTTTCATTGCCTCCTTCAAAATAAACACAGTTATTTCCTCACAGTTAAATCTTAGATTCATCCTGACAGGAAAATTCCCTAGAATACAGAAACATTACGAGTAGATTTCTATGAATAAAATGTTTCCCCATATGATTTCGTAATAATTCTAGCACTTTACTGCTGCTACATCCATCACACAGCAAGCAAACATTTTCCAGTGAAACTGCAGAAGGGCCAATCCGAGACACACAATTTTAACTTTAGAAGTTGAATTTCTTGTCTGTGTTGTGTAGGAACTAACACAGATGTTTTTTTTAAAATAGGAAAAGCTTTTTATTTTGGAAGACGTACATTCTTATGCCCTTAAATAACACAGAAACAAACAGCAAAATTTTGCTGGCTTTCCATCTGTCATCCTTTGTACTAACAGAGATGGGAACCTCAAAGCATGCCAAGGTTCGGACTGTGTCACAGGCCTAAATACAAGTGTCAATCAACCTTAAAGGACTTATGAAAGACCCCTGATAAAGCAGACCAGAAGCTCTGGAACTAACTAGTAGGGGTGAAAGGTCAAGGGTTACAACTCTAGGTTATGAGGGAGAAGGTAGGTTCAAAGTAGAATTGGGGTTCTTTTATTTTGCTGCCTGACTATCGCAGGAGTTTTTCATAAAATAGGACTGTTCTAAAATATGGCATTTTATTATGGTATCGTGTAACATTAGAGGGAAAACCTTCAAGGAAAAAATTAACTGTAGTAAATATAAAAAGAACCGTGATGCTTAGAAATGGAATTGATGCTGTGAAATCTACTTTATGCTCCTGACTAAAATGACCTGTTTTTAACGTGCCCATAGCTGGCTTATCAGGTGTCTTTTCAAGACACAAAAGAAAGTGTCTTGAATAAGACACCTGTACAATACGATTAAAATAAATTTCTTATACAAAGAGCTTTGTGTAAAATATGTTCAATAGAATAAGTTTTCATTAATAGTGATTCTCTATATCTATATTTGAGTGGGAACAAAAATGAGAAAATTAAGATCTTAATCCATTTTGACATGACCTATATTCCATGCATTTGCATATTTGCGAATACATATGACTTCATCAGGTTTAATCATTCCCCATATTCAGCCTCCTCATCACACAATCATTGTTAAACAATCCTTAAATTCTACTGGTAAGCTTTGAAGTTAGTTAATATTCAGCATGAAAAAGGATTACTATAAATAAAATAAATCCCCTAGACACCTGACTAAATTTGATAATTCCCTGAATATTTTATACTGAGATACAAGTGGGCATAACTAAAATAGTTCTTGACTATTATCATATTTTAAGTCAAAGAATAGCCATGAATGCCTTATGCTATCGACCCGGCACATGTATGTGTATGTTTGGTTTCTTCCTCAAAAGACCTCATGAATTTGTGTGAGATGCAAGGCCTAAAACAAAAGCAAAACAAAAACAATTAAAGAACAATGCTAACCAGTATATAATACATTGGTTATGCCTCAGTTGGTCATAGAAGAGAGTTGAGAAAAGCTTGGCATAGACATAAAACTTTAATTTGACTTAAAAGAGTAGATTAAAAAGAGGATTTGAAATGTTTCTAACACAAAGAAATAATAAATCCCTGAGGGGATGGATGCCCCGATTACCCTGATTGTATGCCTATATCAAAGCATCACATGTGCCCTTACAAATATATACAACTATTATGTATCCATAATAATTGAGAATAAGGTAGAATATAAAATAAGGCATAAACAAACACAGCTAATTATGTGCTCTGCAGCTCACCATGAGACTACCATCACTGGAATATAAATTTTTGTTTGAAATAAGGTTGGATAAGTATAATTGGTCCAGGTTATTAAAGGCAAATGGCAGGAGAAGAAGTTAAGAAATTCTCCAATAGGTAATAAAAAGCAAATTAGATAGAGTAGTAAAATAATGATATGAAGAAAGTGTTTTGTGAGGACTAACCTGGCAAGGGTTAGGGAAGTCAATGATGAGCCTCTTACAAAAGTTAAGACATGAGGTAATAAAGGACCTAGTGACAAATGGGGACAGAAAAAAGATACTGAAAGTAATATTTGATAAGAAGAATCAAACTTGGAGTTTTAATTGAATATGGGGGTGAAAAGAAGTTGAAAGTCAAAGATGTTCTTTAAGGATTTGAGTCTTACAGATTAAAAAAAGTTGGTACTACTTACATATGTTGGGTAGATTGAACAAAATGTCCCTCTATCATTAACACAATAGATATTAACCCTGGGCCTTGGAAACAGTATCAGAATATTGGCATTTGATATGAACTAGATCCTCTGCAGAGTCTGCATTTCCTCTTTTAAGACAAGATGCACAGACCTTTACAAGTGAAGATGCACTCCCTACAACTTGGAAAACATTGGTTTTTGTATTTGGACATCTTTGGCATTCAAGGTCAGTTTTGTAGACAATTACAAAATTCTACAGTAACAACAAATCACCAAACTGAGGCCAAACCTCCTACGGTTGTTTGTATCTTTCTATTGATTCCCTTTAAAATATGAGAAATCCTTTTCAATATTTCCACTTACATCCAGTGACTTAATTCAGAATTTCCATCAGTGGAATATGGATTTGAATCATCCCTGAAACAAACAGACAGCAGGAACAGTGGACAGAGAACTAGAGACCTCCTAGTTAACAACCTTGCTGCCTTAAGCTCTACAGAATCTTAGACTTCTTATCTGTAACATGAAAGGATTGTACCAGAGCTCTAGATTGCCTTCCAACAATATGGTTCTATGAGAAGCAAAAGAAAATAATGAATTTCCTAACTAAATGAACACATCTGCTCTCTAGTGCCTAAAAAAGTAGTAACCCTCAGTCCATCAAAGCAAATACAAGAATGCCAGCCCAGTCTGCAGACGGCACATCACATAGGCAGGCATATTAAGCGGGTATGGTATCAGCAACCACAGTCTTGAGGACGTGAATGAAGGGTAGAGGGAGAGCGATGGTGGATCACATGCAACGGTGAGGAGTCAGCCAGAGCCCAGGGTTCTACTGGCCTCTCAGCACCGTGGCAGGAACGCAGGAGTGGTAATGAATGAGAGCAACATGCTCTGCTCCTTTGAGGCTCGCTAACCCCTCGGACTGATGGCTGCAGCTGAGAAATTCCAAAGGGATTGAGGAGGGGAAGTGCCCAGGGCATGATGCAGGCGCACAAATCCTCTGGAGTCCTAATCATTCTGCCTGAGTACACACGATCACGAGGCACAGTTGCTTGGTCTTGCCACGCGCTCGGCCTCCCTCGTGAAGAAATGGAGGGACCGCTTGGGAGGAGGGACGCTCCGGCCCAGTCGCAGCACAAGTCGCGATAAATCAATAGCCAGTCTTTGTTCAGTCACGTCCATTCTAATCTGACCAGATCAGTCCTACGTTCCAGAAGAGTGTGGAGAACTGTCTTCTATAGTTACCCGACAGAAACATTTTGTTGTGTTTGTGGTGCTACAAAATAGTGATGCAGTGTCCCAAAGAACACCAAATGGCTTGTAAAAAGCTTTTCTGTGCTTTACCTGTGTGTGCTTAAAGAATAAATTTCTTCTCCCTTAATTCTATTCCTTACATCTCTTCTATTGGGTGAAACAATCAAAAATATCTAATATTAATTTACAGGAAATAATGCAAAGAGAACTACAGAACAACCTCTATTTTTATTTAAAGACTATCGTCAGTGTGGTCATTAGGTCTAGATTTTGAGCCAAGATTGACAAGGCCTTCCTTATGATGACAGATCCAAGTACTCACTGTATGACGAGGTTTTTTATTTCACTGCAGCGACCAATGATGAAATGCAATATGGTCAGATTAAAGGTAGTACATAACTGCCCTTTTGTAGGAGTAATATCTTCGGCGAACCCACACGTGCTCGGTCATTTAAATCCATAACCTGAAGCTGAGCAGAGTCCCATCAAAGTCTTCATTACACACCCACCTGCCCTGGGGTGGTACATACATCATTTGGAGCAAAGCTTAGTGACAGCTGCAGAAATGTACTCAGTGAAGTTAAAATAGACAGCAATCTAGAATAATGGTGATGGAAATACACGGACATTCATTTTTAAATGAATTAAATGATCCCTCCAAATCCAGAGCTGATTTGCAGCCGGTCTACACGTCAGCACTACCACACCGGTTATTAGTCAGTGTTGGAAGCACCCCTCCCCCTGAGTGCCTCCTTTCCTAGTATCCAACCATCCTGGCCCCTTCCCTGGAGCCCCCTGGAACTCCATACAAAGCGGGTACTAACGGGGGAAATACCCACCAACAGATCTCTGACTGTCTGTTCCAGTACTGAGGCTGGCATCCATTACGATTTGTGGTGCCTATACCATACTGCTTGGTCAGTATTTTGAATACCAGCCTGTCTACCTCCCTCATCATTACAGCACTGATCACATTGTATTGCAATTATTTCTTTGCAAGTCAGCTTCTGTCTACTACTCTTAAGCACTTGGAGACAGGGAACCAGTCTAATCCATCTTTGAGCCTTGGTGCCTAGGAGGGTGGTCGTCTTAACAGGTATTTGGTAAACCTATGAATGAATGAACCATAAAAATCAAATTTCATCATGTCACTTTGATAACATAACATTTTCTGATAAAGTTACTCTCATTCTTACACAGTATTTATGATTTCTTATAAGGATTATCCTGTAGACACAAGTGGCCTTCAAATTTGTGTTGGCCTTCACATAGAAAGATAGCAAGGATGAACTAAAAATCCCAAGAGAGAATTCTTTTGACTTACTTGTGCTTTTTGTCTTATTCCTACAACTTTCCCATAGAAGTGTAATAAGGCTTAAAGGAGACCATCCTGAGTACAAAAATATCAACATTAAAAAAATTCTTTCATCTGACTCACTATAGAATCATCTTTAGAACTTACGTCCTTCAGATATCCACACTTCTGGAATGTGTACAATTGCTGAGAGACTCCATTGTGCCACCCGAGTGCTCTACCCCACTCCTTAAATGGGCAGCCTCATCATCTAAACACAGTGCAACTCTCTGACTTTCAGGGGAAAAAATACTGAAAATATTTTTATCTTTATAGCATTTTAAAATTAGAACCACAGAGTGTTTTTTTCATATTTCCAGTGGACAATGTTTTGGTGCCAGACACAAACCTAACTTTTGTTTCATCCTGTTGAGGACCAGTTAGGACATCAGGAAGCATGTGGAAAAATTTCTTTTTGCGTGAATATATTCTTCATCTCCGGGTGAACAGTTTTTGTTTTCTTTTCCAGGGAGTAGTTTATGTGCTATGTTTAGGCCACACATGAAAGTAGTATCTCTCTCGTGAGACTGCCTTTGGCTCATGCTGATTTTTTTGAGGCCAAGATTATGGTAATGATTTAAGGAGAAAAAGAAGCAAAGTGGAGTAGGAGGAAAAGATGGAAGAAAAGGGATTAGAGAGGTGAAAAATTTTTCCCAAGTTAATTCAACACAATTAAACCATGTCTTGGGAAATTGAGAGGCTCAGATCTCAAAACCAAAGACACTGGGATATTGTCTTCATCAGGTAATCAATAATGGGTATTCTGTAGCCTGATGCACCAAAGGAATGTCAAAGATTCCAGCAATAACCTAAAACCAATATTTTGTCTTCCAAGTTCGGGTCCCATTCCACACAACATCCAGAAGTCTACTGGGGCACGTGCCATTGCTTTTGGTGGCTCCCCCCAGGCCAGCTGTACATATCTCAGTAGCTTGGAAGCTGGCCAGTGCAGTAAGCCCCATGCTGGACTTGGGAAACTAAGCCCCTCTCTTATTGCTTTTTCACAGGTGGGACACCTGCCCTTTTCTTTTATCGAGGTCTTTCTAATGACATATTAAAGGCTCCCAAACTCAACACAGCATTTGGATCATTATATTTGAATGAAAAAGATAAATGCAATAAAGAAACAGGAGTAATGAGTAAGCAGGATATTTAGTCTAAGGACTGGGTGCACATGCAACAGATTTATCATTTCTGACAGCCAGAAAGGGAGGGTGGGAGGCGGGGGAAGGGGAGAAAGAGAGAAACAGGGAGGGAAGAAGTAAACAAACTTAGGGTAAAAAATTTTTTGTTTTTCAATTTGTCAAAAAGCAGCTTACTTCTAAATCTCCTGCGATGAATCTGAGACATTCCTATACAGCGGTTTATTACTGAAAGGCAGCGGCATGGCTGAATGAAAAGAGTGTAGGTTTTGATGCTCACAGATCTGGACTAGAATTGCATCTCCACTAAACATGTGATTCTCTATTTTTTTTTTTTTTTTGAGACAGAGTCTCACTTTATTGCCCAGGCTAGAGTGCTGTGGCGTCAGCCTAGCTCACAGCAACCTCAAACTCCTGGGCTCAAGCGATCCTCCTGCCTCAGCCTCCCGAGTAGCTGGGACTACAGGCATGCGCCACCATTCCCAGCTAATCTTTTCTGTATATATTTTTAGTTGTCCAGATCATTTATTTCTATTTTTAGTAGAGACAGGGTCTCACTCAGACTGGTCTGAAACTCCTGACCTCGAGCGATCCTCCCGCCTCGGCCTCCCAGAGTGCTGGGATTACAGGCCTGAGCCACCGCACCCGGCAGCACGTGATTCTCTAAATGTGACTTAATTCTCTCAGTCTCAGTTTCCTCATCTATAAAATGGAAATGATAAATATGACCTCACAAAGTGTTCATTTATTCAAAAATAATTAGAGAACTTCTTACGGCCTGGCTCTAGGTTTGGTGGTCAAGTTCAAACAGAGGAAGGATGCACTGGGCGTTTGTAATGGGCTTTACACACAAACAGGGAGACAGATGGCAAACAAGGAAACCAGGAACGTGTCATGTATTTATATACTGTGACAAGTCCTGTGAAAGGTGTCGTTAGGTTCTGTAAGAGGAAATAATTACGATGAGGAATGAGATAATATACGAAAAGCACAGGCTATGCCGCATATTAAGTACTCACGAAAAAGGAAATCCTTCACCTGGCACTTTAACCATTCCAAAGAAGTTAAAGACTTTAAAAATATCTAATATTTATATCCTTTTAAATTACATAAAATATGACAATATTAAATTGTAGGCTTACCAGGAAACTCTTGCAGACTTGCCAAAACAGGCAATTTAAAACTGATAATACCTAATTAATTTTAAAGTAGGATTGTATTTCAGGCAGATCACGCGTGACTGCAGCTAAGAGGAAGACGGGACGGCAAAGAAGCAGGACGCCCAGCACTAACCTTCCTGGGCCCCGCGTGAGTGAAATGTTCACCTCCATCATGGCTCTGTTTTCTTTTTGGGGAGAAAAACAAGAGAACTGGGACTGTCCAGGAAATGCAGAAGCTGCTAGACTCTAAACATTTAAAAGGGCGAGGGGGCACGGGCAATATACATAACCTAAACTTTTGTACCCCCATAATAAGCTGAAATTAAAAAAAATAAAAAAATCTCATTTTATTTATTCATATATGAAATAGGCACATGCAACTTATTTTAAACAGCTAAATTTTAAAAGATGGAATTTTTACAAATAAAACTATATAAGAAATTTTGAAAATTAGTGCCCTTATTTTGAAATTAAAATTAAAAAATAAATTAAGAATAAAAGAAAAAAAGAAAATTGGGAAAGGCACTAATAAAAAAACCCTCACTTTCCCAACACAACTATTATTTGACTTCAGTGTATTTTCATGATCATATATTTGATAAGTTTGTTTTATGTACATTTTTTCTTGTTACTTAATCTCACATCATAAGCACCTTCCATATTGTATCAATCTTCATAGTCATTATCTTTAATCATATTTGGTTAAGTAGATGTTTCATTTTAGAGTAAATTACATAATCCATGATCCCGATTTTACTGTTGAAGATTTTGGTTGCCCACACATTTTGACTACTATCAATATGACGAACATCTCTGTGCATATAGTTTTCTTTTTTCAAAATAGGTATTATCTCCTTGGGATGGAGCATCAGAAATATGACTCCTGGGTTAAAGGAAGCCAAATATCTATTTTGTGGAAATTGACACATATTGCCTAATTGCTTTCTAAAACATATATACTAATTTATGTTGCCATCAGAAACAAAAATGGTTCGAGTCTCCACATTTATGCCAGTACTGGATAATCTCATTAATTTTGAAATTTCTTAGTGAATAGATAAAAGATATTACCTCAATTTAACTCACATTTCTTTCTTTACTAATTAGGCTAAACATTTTTTATTTAATAGTTACATTTCCTCTTTATAAACTCAGTTTATATCTTTTGTATGGACACATTTTGAGAAAGAGTGAAATAATGAGAAATCTGTATTATTTTGAGAATTGGCGTTTGAGGTTATTATTATCATTGAAGTTTTCTTTCCTGTGTAAAACGTAACCCAGTCATCTCACATGGATCCCAGAGTTTGGAACTTTGCTCTCCCTGTAATTATAGGATCCATATGGTCTCTCAACTCTGGTGGCTGAGAGTGATTTCACCATTTCAATCCTTTCTGAGGTCTGTAACACAGACTCGCCCACATTCTTAGCTTGCAGAACCCTCTGCGAGTTCTCTGTCTTCTTTCTGAAACCTTTTGAAGACACAGAGACGACAAGCACCATGACCACTACACAACTCCAACCTCACCAAGATGTCTTATTTCTCAACAACAAATGTTGCAATCAGCACTACAGCAGCCAAGATATGCCTTGCCCAGATGCATTGAATCAGTTGCATGACTCTATAGGGGGCCCACATAAAATTTTATACTGCTCAGCACCACCCTGTTCCAACCCCCAACACGAGCTGCCCTGACTCCGCACCACAGTTAAGGATTTAATAGCCTGTTCCATTCCTGCACTGTGCTCTGGGCTGGTACCTGCAATCGAGTTTTATCAGGTTGAGGCTTTTTCTCTGAGGACAGATTTACCATTATTCACTAAGTTTCCAGATGGGATCACTATACTGTTATACACACAATCTGGCCTATTTCAAAGAACCCTTGATAAATCGTGTGTGTGTGTATGTGTGTGTGTCTGTGTGTGTGTGTGTGTGTGTGTGTGTGTGTGTGTATTGGGCGGCTGGCAGGAAGGGAGGACTCATGTAAGAAGAGAAACCCTCTTCCCTCAGAATAAAAAAGCCCCTTAAACATCTTTTAACCCCTAAATATAATTTCTGTTGCTAATATTCCTTTAAAATCCCTCTAGGGTTTGGAAATAACTCTGGAGATAACCTCCACGATGAGCATCATGAGAACATGGAGATTCATTAGACCAGAGATTCCATGAGGACAAAACTCATTTCCATCCTTTCACCTGGGCTCTTTCACCTGGTATGTATTTGCTTAGAAAGAGTAACACAATTGCAACAGATCTTTAATAAGTTTCCCCTGGTATTTTGGCTTCATAATATCGCATTTTATTGTTGATGGCTAGATATTGAAGGTTTAGCTCTCAGTCACAACAAACTGTATCTTTGGAATATTGCACCTTTATCAGTTTGTGTGGTCTACTGACCGTCAATGTTCCATTACTCATTCTAGCAATAACTTATATAATTCAGGATGCTATCATATCTTTCCTGGTTGCTTTCCCTAGAGGCTGAAAACACTCAATTCTGTAATATCTTCTCATAGATCATATCTTCAAGCCTCTATTATTTTGCTGTTCACCCTTGGATTCTACTAATTTTTCAGTGTCATTTCCATGACACAAAAGCTATAACTAAAAATAGTAGTTTAATAGATAGAAAGAAAAACAAAAACAATGTCTTTTTGCCCAGACCTTAATCATTCAACCCACAAAAAAGATGTAGATTATTTAGGCAAGGTCAACATTCAATATCTGTGTAGCTGTTTGGACTAGTTGAGAAATGAATCAAAGTGGCTCCAGAAAACATGACCAATTCTAGTCCCCGATCCCACAGAATTATTGACTTCCTTTGTTTTGAAGACAGATTAAGCAACTACTCTTAAAAATTCCCACTGTCATAGAAAATGAAGTGTACAACATTGTCATACCGACTGATACAAAATGCTAAACAGGGTTAGCTAATGTGTAAAATCCAAGGTGTTCTCCATGTTACTTAAACCACATCCAAATCTAACACACAGGGAGCTGGATTTCTGATGATGTGACTTAGTTTAAGTAATGAAATTAACATAACATCCAAAGGGAGTTCTGTGTATTAGTCTCATTAATTAAGAGAAAATGACTAAATGATTCACATTACGATAGTCCTGTCATTTAGGCATTCGGTGGAACCACATAGCTAAGAATATTATAGATCTTTCATTTAAGAAAACTGAGCTTGTTTTAGAAAATTTTTACAAAGTTACTAGAGTGCCACTGATACCATTCAGGCACTAATACAGCACAAAGGTTCTACTAAGATTGAAAGAATCATGCACATGGCTTAAAAGGAATTGGTGACATGAATTCACACGTTTCTACAACAAAATAGCTCCCCCGAAATAAAATGCTAAAGTAAGGTGAGCTTTGTTTTATATGTATCCCATAACAAAAAGTAAAATGACAAAGAAAATGTATTAATAATTTCACCAAAATGGGTTAGTTTCTCAGTAACAGATATAAATAGATTCTCTAAAGGCAGATAATATTTCCCAGATGGCAACAGTTTTATGATGGGAATATGATAGGCAAATATTAATTCAAAACCCAGAAAACAACATTTTCTGAGTTGCTGGTATCCATGGTGAAGTTCCAACAACCAGAACAGGATATCATTATTAGTCTCATTATTTTATCCTTTAAAATTCACACCTAATGGGTGCAGTGAGCACCATCTGGGGGATGGACACGCTTGAAGCTCTGACTTGGGTGGGGCAAAGGCAATATACATAACCCTAAACATTTGTACCCCCATAATATGCTGAAATAATAATAATAAAAACAAACAAAAAATTTAATTTTCAAGTGATTTACAGGTACTCTCTATCCTATTATAATCAAATAATTACTAGATTAGTTGTCTAAATATACTTTAATATGGCAAATATTTTAAAACTAGGTGTATAGACAAGGAAGAAATTTTAAGTTACTCCATAAATTTGGGATTAAAATTAAGACAAGACCAGAATCATGTTTGAAGGGGGAAATGACCATAAGAATTGGTGTTATGTGATCTGAAAAAGATAGAATGACAAACAGATGAAAGATAAAATTATTATTAAAACCTTATTTTTCACCTATGAGATCTCATAAAATTGTGGGAGAGCACACACTTTTAAATTATATTTTTTCCCCAAAAAACTACTAACATTGAAAAAAAAATGTAGCCCCAAAGGAAAAAAGTTAACACAATGTAATAAACAGAATGTAATAAAAATACATTAAGAACATTAACATGTATTTCACTATTTGTGTATATTTACCCTCCACACAATCTATTCAGACTTAGTGAAATGAACAATCTGCATGATCTTGTACATTCATTTGCAAGCCCATATAAATGCCAAAGCATTGAGTGCTTTCTGGGAGCCCTGACGGACAATGTAAAATTTAAACGTTTAAGCATTCACCATAAGTGCAGTCAATCCTCCGTATGGACATGTTCAGCATCCATGGAGTCAACTAATCGCAGACCGAAAATATTTTTTTTAATTGCATCTGTACTGAACATGTGCAGACTAATCTTTCTTGTCATTATTCTTTAAATAATACTATATAACAACTATTTACATGGCATTTATATTATATTAGGTATTGTAAGTAATCTAGAGACGATTTAAAGTGTATGGGGGGATGTATGGAGGTTGTATGCAAATTACTCAGTCATTTTGCATCAGAAACTTGAGCATCTATGGATTTTGGTGTCTGATGGATTTCCTAGACCCAATCCCCCATGGATACCAAGGGATGGATGACTGTACATCTATATTCCAAGTAGCTACCACAGTTCTGAAGGGCCACATGAATATGATTTTTCAGGTGTTTTAAACAAAGCAGTACCTGCTTTGTACTTTACAGCAAAAACTGTAACTCTTTGAGAACTTGCTCTCTTGTCCCACTGTCAACTTGAATTAACCCTAGTAACTTATTCATTTATTAATCAGTTTAGCATTTATTGAGTGCTTATTGCGTGCCTAAACCCTGATATTCTGCAGACTCCTCCCCGAGACAATAACAAAGAAAATTTGCATATAATTCCTAATAAGAATATCTGCTATATGTAAGGCAAATTATTAGGTAAGCTAATTACTGAACATTACTCAACACTGAGTGAACAGTTTGATAAGTGAATAATGGGCTAAATAAAAATGGAAAACCAAACCAGGAAGCATAAAGTCATATGAAGGAAAATTCTTAAAAAACAATAAGTTTTTAGAAATGAAGCACAGAGAGGGAGAGATAGTGGAACATATAGGACAATACTTAGGCGCAAGGCCGAGCCATTGCTCTAGGGAACATGGGATAACTATCAGCTTGTGAAATTTTTTTCCAGACCTTTATTTCCATAATGGTAATAAAAACAAAACCAGCCTCCCGCCTCTGGCCTCTCCCCTCACCCCCTACTAAGAAACAAAGCAGCAGCATTATCTTTAAACAGTTCAGCTAACACCTAAAGGCAGCCTGAGAATTTTAAATAGCCCTGGGTCCCCATTATTAATAGAAAGCCCGAAGAACACCAGCCTCAAGCACTTTACCCCAGAACAACGGGCAGCCATTGAGACAGGAGGTCACACCCGGCTCAAGGGTAAGAATGAAACCATTTTAAAACGGAAACAGACAAAAGGCAAACTCCCTCAAGCATTTTCAAGCTATATCATAATCAGAGGTGTTGAAAGCTGTACTAAGACCAAGTGCCGAAGGATAAGACTGGAGGGGAAAGCGAAATGTGCGATGTAAGGAGGTCATTTGTAATTCTGACAAGGGCAGTCTCCCCACTCACTGTTTTTTAGGGGACTGAAATTTTCACTTTGGCCATCAACACCCACAAAGGATGATTCTGGGAGGAGGAGAGAAGGAAATCAATCGGTCTGGTTGCAGCATTGGGGGTCTTGTCTTTTTGGCTATCCTGGAATGTCACCCATTTCCTGGGTCTGTGCAGATAGCCTCTTACCTTGTGTGGCTCAAATTTTTTGCAATGTCTGGGTTTCTCCATTAAACTAGAATTTTCTGCTAATTTTCCTATACTTTCCAAAACTAAAAAAAAAAAAAAAAAAATTGGAATAACATCACCCATAATTCATCTCCTAGAATGTGTTGGAAGCTCTTGTTTTGCTTTTAAATAAGAACAAGGATCTTGATACTATTTAAAAGTAGCCTCCGATGTTTATGATGCTCCGAGTATTTACCACGATGTAATTAAATCAACCATGCTGTCTGGGGAATTTTAGCACTAATTTATGCAATTTTTTTTTTTTTTTTTTGAGACAGTCTCACTCTGTTACCCAAGGCTAGCTAGAGTGCTGTGGCATCAGCCTAGCTCACAGCAACCTCAAACTCCTGGGCTCAAGCGATCCTCCGTCCTCAGCCTCCTAGAGTGCTAGGATTGCAGGCGTGAGCCACCATGCCCAGCCCTACTTTATGTAATTCTTGAGGTTATCTATTTATCATATATTACCAGATACTCTCAAATATGCATTTTATTTGAATAAAAGACATGAAGCATTTGCATCATCAGAACTGCCAAGCAACTTTTCTCAAAGAAATAAAAATCTAATAAAGTATATTTAAAAAAATATTTATCATAAAGTTGCTTTTTACAGCTCAGATTAAAAATACACATTTATTAAAACACAGTAGATCAAGATTCAAGTAGATTCTAGAAAAAAGACACTATCATAAGCCCATCCAAATGTTTAAGTAGGGCTTATCACATGGAGGAGGGCTATTTCTAGGTGAAATGTTAAAATTTGCATATACAAATACCGTTTCATAATAATCCCGAGATTCAGACTGAACTACGGCAAAGCCTCACAATCTTTTAGGTGGATTTTCTTCTACCCAAGATTTTCATTTGTTTTCATCTGTTCTTGGTGTTAAAATCCACAGGGGAAAAGACTAGAAGAATCACAAGGCAGGAGGCTAGTGTGGACTGCCACACATTGGGACAAAGGCAGCAATGTGGCATGCCTACAAATCAGCATCTGGGGCAGACTCTTCCTACCTGCCCAGGCCTTAATCCTGCACACTTCACTGATATGCTTAGCAGCTGCAGCATGTTGGCTCCTAAATGTCAGTGTTGAAGGAAGAGCAGCCTACAGAGCTTTTAACGCTGATTTCTGTTTCTGCTTACTACATGGCACACCAAATGCAAACAAACGGCAAGATGGAAAAAAAAAAATACATGTTTTCACTGGCAAGCCTACAGAGTCTTGTGGTCAGAAGAATCTTACAATTTCTGCCGATGCTCCTGGAAACAGATTGATGAGCTAGGCTGCTGTGCTTTTTCAGGAGGTGAAAGAAAGAATGGTGTTAAATCAGACAGATCATTCTGAAATATAGTTTCATAACAACCCTGAGATTCAGACTGAACTATGGCAAAACCTCACAATCTTTTAGGTGGATTTTCTTTTTACCCAAGATTTTCATTTGTTCTTGGTGTTCAGACAGATTCCCAGCTAGACAGTTGAATGCTCTCATTGTTCTACTGAAGAATATTCTCTATTATTCACTATTAACCCACTTTAACTGTATAGGACACTGTTTAGTATAACAAAACTTTACAGTCATTTGGGCAATGCTTTTGAATTGATTCATGCATTCATTCATTCCACAGCAACAACAAAAATGTCACTTTCTAAGCAAGGTACTGTGCTAAGCATGGCGATGAAAAGCTGAAAAGTGGCATTGCCCTCATCCATGGGAGGATTCCAGTATGTAGACAGAGATATACAGACACCTATGATAAGAGCTGTAATAAATTCAAGCTCAGAGAGCTAAAAAGTACACACAATAAAAGAAGTTAATTGTAGCGTCTAGGGAGAGTAGCTGGGAAAATTCTATGTCTTCACTGCAAAAAAATAAGAAGACAAAATCTCTCTATTTATTTAGAGCAGAATTTTCCAGCATTTTGGAGCTGACACGCTAATTTTTGTATCACATTCTTCCAATCGTTCTGAAAAGTCTTATTTATATTTCTAAGAGTTGAAGCGAGTTGAAGCTAGCGCTGTTTTGAGAATGTTATCGCATCTACTGAAATGACCAGAGACTGCAGGGGCAATGTGGAACTGGAACCACTGATATGGAATTCAAACTCAGATTACAAAAGGGATAGAAATAGGCAGCGAGTCAATGGCTTTCTTTCTAGTCAGTGTAGAGGTGCCTCTGCTAATAGCAGGTGACCGCTTTACTCAGGAAAACTGGACTGTGGCACCTCCTGTGTGCACGTCATCTCAAAATTGTGCTGTCACTATCGTCACCACCACATTAACAACTAACACGTATACGGCATAAGCCACGTGCCAGGCACTGTGCTATTACAAATATTAACTCATTTAACCCTTACCTCAACATTATATGATAGGTACTGTTGTTATCCCCATTTTACAGATAAGAAAACTGAGGCACAGAGAAGTTAAATATTAACTAACTTCATAACTACTTCGTAAGGTGTAGAGCTGGGACACAAACTCAGGCAATCTGGCTCTAGAGTGTTGGCTCGTAACCATTATACAAACTGTTTATGGATTTTGAAAATACAATGAAAGTAAATACTGTAATACAATATTTACCCAAGAAAGTTAATTCTAATAGAAAAAAAACTTTAAGTTTATATACAAGAAGCAAGGGATAAATCACCTGTAGGGCTTAATAAATCTGTGATATCCTTATGCAAAGGTGACCCACTATAAAAATTGACCAGTCCTTTTCCAAAATCTCTCTTATTTTCCTTACCTAAATAAATCCAACTTATAGGATTAAATTTTAAATGCATTATTCAGTAAACTTACTTTAAGGATGATGATAAGCAACAATGTCTTTTACGTAATTATCAAAGATGTTGAACCCAGGTTACAATCAGCATTATATGGGATTCCTCTTTGTTTTATGTTCTTTAAATACATCAGACTCAAACAGTTTCCTATTTATTACTAGTCTTTCACAATTGTACACCATTAGATTTTACCACCTAAATTTCATGAGTATGAATTTCATGAAATATGTTCAGAAAAAAAGGAAGGGCAATACACAAATTAGAGTAAATATCTTTAGATTGGACTACAGAAAATTAATTCCATTTGGGCTGGGCACAGCGGCTCACACCTGTAATCCCAGCACTCTGGGAGACTGAGGTGGGAGGATCCCTTGAGGTCTGGAGTTTGAGACCAGCCTGAGCAAGAGTAAGACCCCATCTCTACAAAAATAGAAAAATTAGCCGGGTGTGGTGGCTGGTGCCTGTAGTTCCAGGTACTCAGGAGGCCGAAGCAGGAGGGTTACTTAAGCCCAGGAGTTTGAGGTTGCAGTGAGCTATGATGACGCCACTGCACTCTAGCTGAGGCAACAGAGTGACACTCTATCTTAAAAAAAAAAAATTAATTCCATTTGTTTTCATTTCTTATAGTTATAATATTTAGTAAACATTAGTAATGAACCCAAACTGATCTGAATATACTATGTTTTTAAAGACTGACATTTTAACAAAATAATGTTTTTTTCCTAAAAAAAATTCTTATGGAATATTATTAGATGAGAAATACAATGTGATGAGAAGGATATTTATGAAAACTACAGCATATAAAACAAGTGTGATACAGCCATTTCTAAAATAAAACTTCCTAAAGGACAAAAGCAGCTTTAAAAATCTGATATCGTAATGAAAATTTAATGGGACTTCCAAACAAAGAAGCATTCATCTATTTCAGGACCTTCTCAGAAACAAATCCAAGGATTTGCCTAAGAAGCCTAGTCTAAGAATTTCTGATATCGTTAACTCCGTAATAGTCATCTGTGTGATTTACTTATATAAATTAGCATGGTTAGTTACTGGTTTCCTTTTTCCTTCTTTCTTTCTTTTTTTTTTTTGGATACAGAGTCTCCCTCTGTCACCCAGGCTAGAGTGCAGTGGCATCATCATAGCTCACTGCAACCTCAAACTCCTGTGCTCAAGCGATCCTCCTGCCTCAGCCTCCAAAGTAGCTAGGACTACAGGTGTGAGCCACTACGCCCGGCTAATTTTTCTATTTTTAGTAGAGATGGGGTCTTGCTCTTGCTCAGGCTGGTCTCGAACCTCTGACCTCAAAGGATCCTCCTGCCTCAGTCTCCCAGAATGCTAGGATTACAGGCGTGAGCCACCACTCTGAATCTGTTACTGTTTCTAAAAGTAAAAAAAAAAAAACAGATTGTGAAAAGATAAAAAAAGGAAAGCCTAAAAAATGAATAAGAACTTCTAAAGGGAAGCATAACAATTTGTATTACTCCACACATTCCAGACTGCTTCATTTTGATTTTAACTACATGTTCAGTATGATCAAAGTACAGCAACACCAACAATTTTCATACTAAAATAAAATACTTCTATGCATATAAAATGACAGACAGTAGGCAGGTTTCTGTAATAATCTTCCACAAAGAAAGACATAAAATAAGAGAACAAAAAAAGAATAGCTTTCATCTCCTCTGGTTTTCAAGTCAATTTCCCTTGCATCTTTTCTTCTCTCTATCCTCTGTTCTTTTATATTGTGCAAAAGAAAAAAATTTAAATTAAAGAGAAAAGACTGTATGTGGGGTTTTGTTTTGTTTCTTAAGAAAGAATAATCCACTACCCACCCATATTTCAGGATTCATCTTGTCACAAACTCTACAAAGCTTCCCGATGACCATGTTCCAAAGCAGAACTTGAGTTCCCTCATGCTGTGTCTCTTTCCAGTCAAGTGTATCTGTCTTAAATGATACAACAGATGACTACGTTAATTTGTTCCATCTCTCTCCACTGGAAGTTCCTTGTGGGTAAGGGGCATTTTTTATTCCTTTGTGATTCCTCGTACAGAGTTTGAAAGGGACTTCATTAACTGATGTGTGTTGAAAGAAAAAAACAAAGAAAAAAATGAATAAATCATAGGTATGTCTTTCCCTAATTAAGGCCACAGTATTAATATTATTCTTACAAAGCTGAAATTTAAAAATCAAAACTATAATGAAGGAAACTGGTTATAAATTAGCTCTCAAAATGAAAAATCAGCAATATTAAGTAGAAGGAACACATTTTCCACTGCAGATTCTCAAGATATGATAATTGCTAGTGACCCAGATGGTTGAAGCATGTTTACTTTCACATCAAACACTTAATCTCTCTAACACTCCAGGGGAACCTAAACTACTTTTTTACATTACATTGAATTCCTTGAGAATTGACTCTGGTGTGTTATTATACAAGCAACATTATAGCAGGAACCCTGCACCAGGTTTTTGTGCCCAATATTCAAGCCCACATTCCATTATATCCTGTGGGCCCAGCATGATTCATTTATAATGCAATACCAGTCTCTCATTTTGTATAAATCAGTAGTTTTCACATCTGAGAGCTACCTGGTTAGTTTTCAGGAAGTTTCATTTCATTTTCTTTTGTTTTCTGGAATATACTGTTCTCACTCCACTTCCGTCTGACCTTTCCTGCCCAGTCCTCTTTGACTCTGGTGTGCCTGCTTCCCAAGGTTCTGTCCTTGTCCCACTGCCTTCTCTGTCTACTCTCACCCAATGCAATCCGGGCTCCATCACCTCTACTCAACTGAGTCCTGCATCTAAAGAGCCCGCCCTGAGCCCCACACGAGATGCCACTCTGCTTTTCCAATTGTCTTTCGTGTTCAACAGGGGAACCTTCAGACTTCTCAAATGCAAAATTTTGAAACAGAATGTATCTTATCCTCAGATGAAGTACAGTATATTTCCTGTCTCTCAGGTTCCAATCAAACTATAAAGTTTGACTACTTCCTTTCTTCCTTGTCTATTCCGCAGTGTATCTTGCATCCAATACAGTCTTTCTTCTGATTCCACTTACTCCATCCCAATTTAGATCTTCAGTTCCATTCACCTGGACAATTCCCCTTTCCAATGCATTAAACATACTGCTTTTATATTAATCTTCCTTAAGGACATCTCTGATTATTTATTTCCACTGTACACAAAGCCATCAAGGGATAGAATGCAAAAACTTTAGCATTCAGTGTTCCCTCCAATCATCTGCCACTTTTCCAACCTATGTCCCTCTGTTCCCTGTAGGTATTTGGCATTACAGCAACACTGACGTACTAAATCTTTGTGCTTGCTCCAAGTGAAGATGTTTATCTTTGCAGTGCTAGCGCCAAAAACATTGCCTAGCACATGAAAGTGCTCGATAAATATATACTAAAAGAGTAAATTATAGAATACAAGAATCTTTTATCATGAAAATACATCTACTGTATTTTATAGAGATGAGGTAGACATTACTATAAAATTTACTAAATCCAGAGAGTACAGTAAGCCAAAGGAGTAATGGGAATGGAAGCTACTAAGGAAGCCCCAAGAGGACCCTTCCCCTAAAATGATTATTAGCTCTGTTGGAAAGCACGTGAGTTTTCTAGACTTAAAGTAAAAGGGCAAATGGTAACTTGCCAAAGAAGCTCCCAGTACTACACATTTTTTTTAGAAGAAATTCAGTTCCTGCTGTTCTTTATTAATTTAAAAATGGGTGTCACCTATCAGAGTCATTTGTCAAGGGCTGAACAGTTGCAGCATGACAAATTTGAACCTTTCACTATGAATCAAATGCATAATTAACATACCAGCTAAAGGATGCTGAATGTTCAATCCCAAAGCATTCTGGTACCAAAAGAGAAAAGAAAAGAAATCTTACTTGGTGAATTAAAACACATGTTGCATGTTTGACTCTCAACATCCAGAAAACTGAAGGAATAGGTGCCAATTTGTCTAGTAATGATGATAAAATTGGAAGAGTGGGGAAAATCCACCCTTAAATGATTATATTCCAAATAATTTCTTTCTCATCTTTGCTTTGAGCTATGTTTTGTGATGAGATCTTTATAGTTGGACTGGAACCATTTAACATTAAAAATATTAAAAATAAATAGAAATATATATAACCTGAACTTTTGTACCCCCATAATGAGCTGAAATAAAAAAAAAAGAAAAACAATCTTTAATGATTATTGCTGAAAATTAATTATAATTAAAGCTTTTATTTATAGAAGAAAAAAATAAATAGAAAAGATCCATAATTGTTCTCTAATTGGCACTTCCGATTCTGTCACTGTAATAAGGAACCAACGTTATACTGTGTCCTGCACTTCACTGCAGGGAATTACTCCTTGATGGATAATTATAAATATCCATCACCTACACCTGGATATTCAAGTAAAACTCTGGCCAACTCTTCTTGGAAGAGTCTCCTCTTACTCACAGGAGCCTAGACAAGCTGCCTTTGCAAGGGATTGGTCTCCCTTTACACACTTTTAGAGTTAGTTGAGCATCACTTGAAAGTGCCCACAGCATTATCAAAATACCACAGATAAGTTCACTGGCAGGACCTCCGACACAGGGTGCTGTATCCCATGCTCCAGTGCGGGGAAGGGGAGGGAGACAAGAGTCAACAGATAGCAAATAATAGGACACCTGCTGTCACCTAGCCTGTGGGGGACCCTCCTGCTCAGAATGCAAGTATAGCGAGGGCTGAATAAACGGACCTGCCAATCAACCACCCAGTGTGTGGGCAAAATGGCAAAATGCTCCAAGAAGCCAGTGGAGAAGCAACATTCAAGTCATCTAAGAGCCATGGCTGAATCCCAGCCCTCAACAGTGCTACTGTTAGCATTCACGCTGTGGCATTATTCTTTCTTTTAGTTAAAAACAAAACAAAACTCCCTCTTTGAAGGAAGCATCATATACAAGAAGCCTTCGGATTACATAAAACTTTTTGACAGAGCAGTGTAATAAAGGCGTCTGTACTTAAAACACGGACATTTAACCACTCTACTCATCTGCAAGCTCCTACTGCCTCCAGCCCCCACCCAAGTGGCACCAGGTATAGAAACACCACTGCCTAACCTATGCCTTGAAATCAAACTGCCTTCTCTCAAGAGATCCATGTACCACCCTTGCCTGAAAGACAGAAGTGAACTCTCTAACTTGTATGCATGCATCAGAAAATAGATTCATCTACAATG
This sequence comes from Lemur catta, assembly GCF_020740605.2. Classification (NCBI taxonomy): domain Eukaryota; kingdom Metazoa; phylum Chordata; class Mammalia; order Primates; family Lemuridae; genus Lemur; species Lemur catta. Next base: position 2,297,938 of record NC_059153.1, on the reverse strand, counting down.
TGCAAGATCCTTGTTTCACATTCAGTGCTCCTCTGCTCTATTGGAACACTTCAGGTTTATTAAGGACATTTAATATACTACTGAGTGATCTGCTTACTACATGCTGAGGAAGGCATATTACTTTTATTTTGCTTCCTGTATTTTAATAAGCTCAGTTATTAAATACAGACATTCAAATACAAACATTATGATGTATACTCCTAAAAGATTTATTGCTCTTTGCATAATATGCCCCACCTGTACTTTTTCTTGAATAATTATAATTCCCATAATAGTTAAAAATTGGGTCAAATAGCTGCACTGGACTGAGATATACACTATTCTGTGATTATTATTTAAGCCTCATTCTACACACTATTCATATCATTATATTTTCAAAAAAACAACATACAACTTGACTGGCATCCAAAAAGTTAGTACAGAAGTTATTTAATACTCTGAAGCTTCTCTGGTAATGAATGGACTCTGAGTTCCCTTTTTCATTCAAAATATTTAATACATTCTTAAAATATTTAAATATACACATACACACATATTTAAAACCTGAAATAAGATTTCGAAATTAATCAACACATATAGAAAGGTATATTTTATGCTGCTTTTATTATTAAACAAATGCTTTGAAGTTTTAATCTTATCAATCTTATCTAATGCTTGAGAAAGTTAGTTGGCACGGTTTAGAGGCTGTGCTGAATTTCATTTCTGAAAAGCATCTTACACAGTGCCCTTTACAGGTGTTTATAAAATACACTGTCCTGCACGTACAAAGAGAGTATGACTGATAAGCTAGAGAAGACACCTTTAAAAGAAAATGTTTACTCTTAGTTACTAACTCATAAAAATGCCTATCACAAGGCATTTAGAGCAAGGCTTTGTATCATGAAATTTATCTAAAATGTCAAAGATATGTTATGTAATCCATAATTGTCAAAGTTAGTGGTAATAACTGTGGCTTTTGTTTTCTAGATTTTGTAACCTCATCATTCTCTACATTTCAAAAATATGTATTGTTAAATTTTTCTTTCTAATTTACCTAGGTGTACACTTCATTTGAAGGTCCAAAATGAGAATTCTATGCAAATAAAAGTAAACTGAAAATATCTCTTATTTTCTCAACTTCATGAGTCTACACTTCTAATATCATTAGATGACAGAAATAATTCTGAATTTGTGAAGAATTAGAGCAATTATGGCTCCGCAATGAGGAACAGGTGTGGGGGCAGAACCTAAGAGTCTGATGCCAACTGAACTGAGGTTTAAATAAGTGGTTCTGAGATTTGTTTAGTTTTGTTTTTAAATAAGCAATTTTTTTATTATAAATTGGTAATCTGTATACACTTATGAGGTACAAAGTGATGTTATAAATTATGAATCTGACTATACTAAAGTGGTTGATTTATTTTTCTGCCTCCCCCACAAATCTGTAAGCTTCTGGAGACAGGGACCCCATCCCATTCAACTTCGTCTCATGAAATTTAACACAGTGCCTATGAAGCAGACATTCAATCAGTGCTGATGAATGAAGGATCACTATACATTTAGCAATATTTTTTAAGAACCAGGTACTATTCCAGGCCCTGAATTTATACAAGTAAATGAGACAATTTCCCTGCTTTCATGGGATTCACATTGGAATTGGAGAAACATTCTTTGTGGGGCCACACACAACCCTTCAAATGGCAACATGAGATCACCGGTGATTTCGGCAAGAGAATGATGGGGACGGTAACCCAACTGAGTTGGAGAGTGAAGACAGTGATTGTAGAGAACTCTTTCAAGCAATTTTCCCCTGGGGAATTCTAGTTTTAATACCGTGATGCCCTCTTCTCCTAAAAATCAACCACATACAGCAAAGAGACAGAAGCAGAAATATAAGCATCATGTTTGCCTAACTCTTTCACTCTCTGTTAGTAAAAAGTTTCAGCGAGAACTGAAAAAGGAGCTACACCTGCACATGACGAGCTCACGAGGAAGAGGGCTGGACGAACGGGACACTTGGGAAGAGGATTAATAGTTGAAAAAAAATCTCAAACGAAAGAAGACATGAGTCGAAAAGAGTCATAACATCCTGGGAAAAACTGACACAGAACAATCCCAGCAGAGACAGGACCTAAGGACGTCACAGATAACACTCTGGTACGAGATACATTTAGGCATCCTCGCAGAAAGGTCAGGTCATTTCCAATGAAAGGACTTTAATTGATTTTAGGCAGATCAGCTTAATCTCTGATCTTCGATTTCTTTACTAGAATGCCTACCTCACAGGACGTGAGGAAGGTGCACGGCAACACCTGTATTTAATGAGTTTCTCTTCCCTTACGCTAAGTGGAAGATTGAAAAATGCTTGAAGTAACTTCTCACATAAGCTTGTACTGATTTGATTTACTCTGTTCTTCATAAAAATTGCAAAAGCCAACTTCACCTTGGGTGCATTTGAATGATTATAAGTGACGAGGTCAGATCAACTGGAGGCATTTAAGACAGTTACATCTACTATGCAACTTATTTGAGCACATTTGAGAAGTAGAATCGCTGAGTGGGTATTTTTTTCAGAGTTAATGAAAGTAACATAAATATGAAGCGCTACAAATTCTGCAGGAAGTTTGTGTTTACAAAATTCAAGACATATAAATGTAAAATATTTCTATTTCATAATATAGTATATATATAAATGTACACTGTTTCTATTTCAGAATTAATTGAAGTTATTTCTTAAGTAAAATTACTTTTACTCTAGAGTTTAAGTTCAAAGTAGTATATTTAAACTATAAAAAACATAGGGAGCTGACAGTTTTACATAATTCCTTCTTTAGCAGGCCTTTGATAATTTATTCATGAATCTGTAATCTGAATTTATGTCTTCTACCATTTCCTTTTTAGTAGGTTTTCTTTATTTTTCTTCTCCATTCTACCTTCACATAAAAATGTTTTTGCTTTGGTAAATGACTTTTCATCTTAATTAAACATAGAGGACGGTATCTGTCATCAGTCATTCTATTGCATTTCTCAAAAAGTCAAGAAGCTGTTAGGAAACCATGAAAGTGTTTTCAGAAATTAAATTTAAAATATACAGTTCTAGAACTTATAGCAACCAGAACTAAACATATTGCTTGCAAGTGCTGAAATGTAGTTATGTTGTGTCTAAATGTCTTATTAAAGATGATATACTTGTAAGTAAGTGTTATTTTTAAAAAAAAAACCTTCTTTACTACTTAGGTTTCACACACTTACATCTTGATAGAATGCCAAGTGGAACATTATCAGTTTAAAATTCCACTTGAAAGTTCATTTTCTGAATGAATACCACTGAGAACCACCGTAGCAATGATATGATGAAATAACCTGGGAAACTGTCTTTTGGACTCAGCATTAGTGACTGACATCTTCAAGGGATGAATATGCACCCCCAAAGTTAAATCAAGGTTGCTAATATTTGCAGTCTGGATTGAACAGAGAACGATTTTCAAAATGAAGTACTCAGAGCAGGTAGCTCTCCTCAGCACAGCTGGTATTTTTTATCTACTGGAACAGAATCTAAATTTGCTGGCTTATTTCTTTTTTCACCCACTGTGAAGGGCAAAACACAAATTTGGCAACACCTCCTGGAAGAAAAAGAATCATATAAGTGGTTGAAAAGGAAGTTAGTGGAAGCAGTTTTTGAAACCCAGTCAACAGACTGGCATCCAAAGCTTTCTATAATCTGACCACAACCTTCATTTCTAACCGTTTGCTTTGATTCTTCTTCCTGTAAGCCCTTAACCACCGACTGTTAGACTGGTCTCCGTACTCCTCCAAAAGGCTTTTGCATTTGTGCTCATGAATACCCTCTCTCTTCTCTGTCTCGCCAAATCCCATTGCTATTTAGGATGCAACTCAAATTCATTTTACTAAGTCTTCCTCAGTCCAAAGTATTCCTTTACTCTCAAAACCATGACAGCAATTGTCTATACGATTTTTATTTCTCAATTATCCTTCTTTCCTTTCTGAGATGTCCTATGTTGTTGTTTAAACAGTAATCTTCATCCAAATTGTGCGCGTCTATCTGTACTTTTATGCACACACACAGCACTTAACATTAAGTTCACCACGCATGATAACAGTGTTCGAGAGCACATATCACCTCCTGGGAGTTCTAGAATCAGCGAAAGCCTTTCCAAGACAGTTCTTCCCTCTCCTGGTTGCTGGTGAAGTAGTGGCTCACGTGTCTGACTAATAAGTCTTGGGTGGAAGAAAGCCCTGCAACACACAGCTCTCCTGAACACCAGACTCAGAGGGAATCCATCTTAATCTGAAATGGGCCAGGGCACATCAGCACTTACTTTGAAGAGTCTGGCTGCTCTGCATAAACACACAAGCGCAGGAGCAAGTTTTCCAAGATTTGTTGAGCTGTGAGCGAGCACTGTATACCTCAATTAGCACCAAGCACAAAGCTAAAAGATACAGACTTTTAAAACATCCATGACTTGTCAGTCAGGAGCAATGGATGGTAGCCCAAGGAAACAGTAATGTGACACTGAGCTTTTCACCCTCAGGTGACAGGCTAAGACTCAGCTTGGGATCATGAGAAATTTATAGCACTCTAATGCAATAAAGAAAGCTGTCTGTGATCCAGGGAAAGTGACCATAAGTCAAAGGCCACTAGCACTGGGCCCAGTGAGATCTGGAACAGGCACACAGCTTGAAAAGAAGTTAAAACACACACACACACACACACACACACACACACACGCACACAGGCACTCGCACCACACCACACACACCACCCAGAGCAACCAATGTCACTCAATGACATTGTCAATCAATGTCACACTACCCAGAGCAATCAACAGACTTCCTGTGGGGCAACCCTCAAGATCCACTCCTTAACCTTTTGACTCCCTTAGACGCTACCTTGAACCTTAAGATACTTGTACTGAACTATGGATTCAACAAAACTACACAAACTTGTTTGTCTTACTGTCAACCAAAAAGAAAGTGTGAACTTGATAAATGTGAAGGCAAGCAACACTGCCTATAAAACTACTCTAGGACCCCCTGTATACACAGCACTTTTATTTCTTCCCAAGACTTCTTGGAGGTGCTACGTGGAGTGAAAACAAGCACATAACCTGGCACGAGCAGATCTAGTCTGAGTGTCAGACCTTGAGCGATTCCATCTGTGTGAGCCTCGGGCTCCTCATCTATAGACCCGGGAAGAAAACAACCTATGTTCCTACGAGACTGTGAGGATTGACAGTTAAAGGAACTATTGTTAGGGAAAAAAAAAAAATTAATTCTGTCAACCACCTAACAAAATAAAGTAAAATTACAGTCACTTTTTTACCCTCTCTGGGAAAGGTGATACTGAACACTGGTCGGATTTCCTATTCCAGTCCTGAACAAAACAAGTTTTACTCTCTGATGATCTTCCAAACACAAGTGGAACGCAAATGATAAATGAAAAGGGAACTATCAGACGTGACGTTAATAATGCCTTGATAAATACAAACTAAAACTAAAAATCACATTCCCTCTGCTCTCTTATTTAGTCTAAGGTGGCGTTCCTAACACATTTGTAATTACAACTAAAAATGCTTTAACATCTCTACTAATTTAATCCTTCCTCTTAAAAAGTACAGATAGCCAAAAAGTAGGTTTAAAAATAAAATGCTGTGTTTCACTGAAAATCACTGACATGAGAGAAAGAAAAAGAGACATAAATAAAATAAAATGCTGTGGTCTAAGGATTAAGAAAAATGTTCAGAACTAATGGCAATCCTATAAAGTAACATCTGAGAGAAAACATGCGCTCAACATTTTTAAGAGCATATTTTGCACTAATTCTTGATGTAATTTGGATAACAATCTTTTGATCACTTCAAAATTATCATCAAAAGCATTTTCCTTTTTCTAAATTCATAGTGATTTAGTATTTCTCACTATAAAAATGTTTTAATCATTTAGAAATCTAGTTGGAAAATATTCATAAGAAACCAAAGAAACTTTTAATTTCAAAGTTCCTGCTTACTATTATTATGTGACTAGTCAAATTCAGCACAGTGCCTGGAAAACAACAGAGCTTCAATAAACGTGTGCTGAATGAATGAAACAATAAATGGATGAGTGAACGAATGATGACTAAAGCTTGTCTTCTAGGGTTTTGTAAAACTTTTCTGCACATACAAAATAACCTCCCAGTGAGAGACAGTGGGCTCTTCCTTTCTCCACTGAGAATGGCATAAAAGTGAAAAAGGAAAGCCATCCAAACCACAGGCACGTGACAGGTAAGAGACAGCGTTTGGGGCTGACTAGGCAAACAAATCTTCATTCAGGTCCTGCCAGAAGCACTGAGGTTTCACAAGGCAAACTCTTGAATTTGGGTTTCCTCATTTCCATTACATTTGCTTGGCAGATACTGAGGCCCCCCCAGAAAAGAACCGTTAACTACATCACCATAATCGTCTCAAACATTTGAGTTCACTTTGTATCATGAATTTTCTTTTGCTTTCCTTCCTTTTTAAAAAAAAGTTTTAAAGACAATTCCTTAAAAAAAATATGTGGTTTTATATTTGCTAACTTAGGAATCTTCTGTTCCTTTTCTTGTCACTACAACTTTCTTTTGGACTTAGCTTGATTCATATTCATACCTAGTACCTGACATAAGGTTCTTATGTTTGGTAGCTTTCAACTTAATCAAATCATTTCTATCACACAGCATTAAAATACTACATTTTGGCAACACACTTCATTCCACACGTCTGAACACTTTAGAATTTCAGGCATTCATCAGTGGAAATGTGGCTTGTTGATGATTAGTTTGCAAATCCTCCTTCAAAAGTCAAAATAAGCCTTTCTTTATGTCATCTGATGAGTTACAAAGACTACATGTGAAAGCAGATTTTTCCAAAACTGTTATACAAAAGGTAGAGTCTTCTAATAATTAGACAAGAACAAATCAGCTGAAATACATACTAATCATGCATTTGTATCATTGGTCCACATTTCTTCCTTGTCTAATTGTTTCAGGTTTTTAAAAGAATACCATTCACTTTATTCTACTCCCATATAACAAACCACCATTTGCTGTTAATGTGGTAGAACATTACCCCAAATAAACTGCTGCAGTGTGAATATTGTTACAATATACTGGAAATCTAAAGCACATGTATCAAGATGTAACAAAATAATATTCAAACTAATGAATTAAAATTTCCGATATTCCTCAAATCCTAATTCTTTCGATGATAATAAATAGACATATACCATTATATTGATATCAACAAATAAATGATTGCAGTATGCCGTGAGAATCCATTCCATTTTATATCTATCATAACATGAAAAAACATACTTTCTAAGGACTCAGCTTCCATTAGAACAAAGTAGATGATATACATAATTCTCTTTTTAAAATATGCTAGTGATTTTTTTTAATCTAGGAATAGTAAAAATTTGGTGTTCAGACAGGCTTTGGGGAACAAAGGAAACTCACCCCATTATTCTTCCAAGGAGGAGGGCATAAAGATGCAAAACCAACATGCCAGGAGGTGGGTAGGGACTGCAGCTTCTCTTTTGAGCTATCTGCTCAAGTGCATGTTACCAGAGAGTAGCACACGTGCGGCCGACGTGTCTAGGCCTGAAGGCTGCATACCGAGAGATCAAATGGAGACAATGCACGAGCCGCTCATTCTTCTCTTGGGAACGCTAAACCAAACCTTACTGTGAAACCAGCTCTGAAAATCAGCTACCCTTCTGAAAAGTTTCTGAAATTATTATTCTCAATAAGACAACAGTAAAATGAACAATGATGGGGTAGGAGACCAGTGTATTTGTATAATAAAAACAAGGCCTAGCTGGACTTAATAAGGTGATCTCCTTACTCACTAGAGGCCCTTATCTAGAAAACAAGAGAAGAGATACAGCTGTCAAATTAACCCAGAAGGGCACAGAATCAATCACGTAAGGGTAGCAAGAGAAATCATTTAGTCTTTGCACACCCAGAGATTGCGATTTGTGCAGAAGATGAAGATGAATTTACTGAGTGGAGGTTTAGGAAACTGAAGTGGACTGAAAGTGTTTGGAATTGAAATGAAGGGTTAGACAGCTATAGAAAAAGCGTTGGTGACATGAGAGCCAAATGACCATTGTCATTACCACTTGCAAATTAATGCATTTTTTTCCATGCACAGCAAAATAATGCATTGGCTGTAAACAAACTGCCCTACTATCAGCATTTTCTCAGTAGAGAATAAAACTTTTTCTCCTGCGGTTCACTACTAAGAGACCTACCTTATTACGATTATAGTCACGTGCTGCATAATGACATTTTAGTCAATGACAGACCATGTATCTGATGTTCCATAAGATTAGAGTAGAGCTGAAAAATTCCAGTTTCCTAGTGAGGTAGCCATTGTTAACATTGCAGCACAATGCCTCTTTTCTATGTTTAGATATATTTACACAAACAAACACTTGCCATTGTGTTACAGTTCCCTGCAGTACTCAGCACACTGACAGGCTGTACAGGTTTGTAAACTAGGAGCAATAGGCTATGCCATATAGCCTGGGTATGTAGTAGGTTCTACTATCTACATTTTTGTAAGTATACGAATCGGCTAACAACACATTTCTTCAAACATGTCTCTATCGTTAAGCGATGCATGACTGTATTATACTTACTATTATTATTAAAAGTTCCATAGATTTGAAATGTCATTTGCCAACTAGTTCGCCTAATAGAAACTTTTTGTAAGTTCACCTTCTTCTATTTTTAATTTTGTATAAATACACTAATCAAAACACAGGTCATAGAATGTCACTCAGCTGCAGAACCTAATACCTAATTCTCCTCCCTGATTGACAGCGGTAGTTGCTGATGTCAAAAGACAAAAGTACAACTGTGAACTAAAATAAAATCTTAAGCACCTCCCCCAGCTGACTGAATGGATCCCCTCTTGGCCTAGGGGACCCCAGAAATACTCTAAAGCTGAGTTGCTGGCCATGAGAAGGGAGGTCAAACATGCCTCATCATGCCCCCTTCCTTTCTTGGTATCCTTTGTAAGTCATTAACAGGCCTAAGGCTATGCAAGACAAAGCTTAAACCACATCTGCAGGTCTTCAGTTTACTTAACAGATCACTCGAGTCTGGATTTATGTACAGTATATGTCCAGTGGCTTGTCTCTGATTAGCAGATTTCCTTATCTTAACTTAAAACATGCCAAGCCTTTACACAAAGCTTCATTTCTTTAACTAATTACAAATTAAAGAATCTTTAAACCCATCTATAACCTGTAAGCTCCCTGCTTTGAGATGTCCCACCTTTTCAGGCCAAAACAATGTACACATTCCATGTATTGATTTATGACTTCATGTGTAATTCTGTTTCCCTGAAACGTATAAAACCAAACTGCAGCCCAACCATGGTGAGTCCACTTGGCTCACAATAAACCTCTTTAAGTTATTTTACAGAGTTTGGGTTCTTTTCCATTAACACAACAAATTTAGTTACAGTTCTAACTGGTGTTTATTTGTGATTTGTGAATTAGGGCATTCTCCAGTCTACAAAATAGAACAAGCGCTCCCACTGGGCAATGGCAGAACAGTGAGTTTTGTAAATATAGGAACAAGAAAACAGAACAATAAAAAAAAAAAAAAGGCTGATTGGTTAATATGAGGTTACTTTTTTCCTAAGAGTTAAAGCAGAGGGAACTTCCTTATTACACTGACTCAGGTAGACTGGAGTCTCCCATTTTCAGGAAAAACTGGTGTCTTTGGGAATCTATCCGCTTCCTTAAAGTTTCAGTGTGAGTACATGGCATTTAGCATGAGTGACCCCGTTTTGGTTTGGCCTGGTCTGGTGGGGGCTAGTGCAGGAGCTCAGTCCAGAACAATTGCATCCCATAATTTTTGTTTAACACTTACAAGTGAGTCATGTTAACTGAAGTTATGTTATCTTAGGTAAACAACAAATTTCACTTTCAAGATGCAAACAACAATCACTTGACATGATGGAGCCATGACATTCACCAGAGACAGACGGTGGATCACTCTTGTAAAGGACTCTGCTTCGGTAAACTATTTTTATCACTCTGTGAGTGCACATTACATGAAGGCTTTTTGCTCCTCCAGACATCACTTTTATGACCTTTCATCAATACCATATACTTGCTCAATTTACGGTGTGTTACGTTTCTTTAGGCAGACACGGAAGTGCTAAACTGCCTGAGCTGATACCCAGTTTCTAAGACCCATGTTATCTTGCGGATAAGCATCTGTGGGCACGGGAGGCCCTGGTAAACTGACACAGGGTGTGATGGTTTATGCAGAGGTGTTCTGAAACATGGGAGACTGGGGACCCACGAATCCACACCTCTGGACAGGTGGGTACTTCTGTTCACGACACCAGCACTTGCTTTAACTGAGAAGCCCCATAATCCACACAGACACAGGGCTGTGGAGAAGATGATAAAGCAGGCTGCGGTATCTAGAGCAAACATTTGCCTGTATGGTAGACACAGTTTACTTTAAATATAATTCACATATCCTTGATATTATGAATCATTTTCACTCTCTGAAATATAATTAAATCCTCTTATTCTCAGAAAACAAAATAAAACTTTGATCATAGATCATTAAAGCCTTCATCGGTCTTCTTTATTCACTTAAGTTTTCTTTACTAATTTAACCAACTGTGCTGTCTAGATCAGATAATTCTACCTGAATAGCAAAAAATATAATTCATCAAGAAGATAGAAAACAAAATGACCCTTATTCCTTAACCTACTTAAAGTGTAGGATATTTATATAATCACTGCTAACTGCAAATTTTGAAAGATTAGAAAACAGAGCAAAATAGAGGTCATATAAGATAGTAATGAGTTTATTTCTGGCTCCAGTACTTATCAGTTTGTGAGCTTGGGTAAGTTATTCAACCTGTGCAAGCTCAGTTTCCTTATCTGTAAAACAGATACTTCAAAGGAGGTAAACCCTGTACAGCATTCAGGGCATGCAGAGCGCACGGCAAATGCACAGTGGAGGTTAGCTCTATTACTATTGTACACTACGTTCTCATTTTTAATTAAGATGCCTTCCTTCAAGAGGTTTTTTTGTACAGTGGGAAAAAAATACAGTAGAGTAAAAACTACCACCCTGAATCTTTGGTAGAATTCTGTAATCAGATAATCAGAAGAATCATTGCTTTTCTTGAGAAAAGGTAGATTTAACAACAACAAATAAGGAATGAGAAATCTACATTAATATAAAGGTTATGTTAAACTGACCTGAAAAAGCTGGCATGAAACAGATTTCCAAGCGAAACACTTGAATTTTTAGACAAGAGGCAGCGTATTTTAATTTTTTACGTATAGCTATTTTAATATAAAGGAAAAGGTATGGCAAAAATACAATATCCCATTTTTACCAAAAGTTCTGTTTGACTTCCATGAAAGTGATCCTTTGTCTATATTAGAAATGGCATGTTTATATGTGTATCAAAAACAAATGGTGGGAAAAAAAATCCAAGAAATTATGGAACTTGTAGAATCAAAAACTGAATATTAGACATAAAACTGGGTAGGAAGTCTTTTAAAAATAAGTTCTCCCAAAGTTCAAAAAATTATAAAGAAAAGGAAACGATATATTTGAATACATGAAAGTCAAGTCTTCTACACATTTAAAAACATCACAAATAAATCTGAAAGATCAAGAATTGGGAGAAAAAATAAATATATATAAAATATATTAAAAATTCTGATAAAAACATAAATAGAAAAGTAGATAAAGATATGAATAGTTAATTTGCAAAAATAAAAAAATCCACAAACACAAAAGGCCAATAAACATATTTTTTAAATTATTTGAACCATTAATATTTGGATAACTATCCTTCAATAAAACTAAAACAAATAGATATTTTTTCTTTTCTAATTGGTAGATTAAAAATGATAGCATAATGGGTGGGGGAGGGAGCATATGGGAAATCTCTTCTACTCAATTTTTCTGTGAGCCCAAAACTACTCTAAAAAATAAAATCTATTAAAAAGAATAATAAATTCACAGGAAATTGGGCACTTTCATACCCTGCTGTGGGAATGAAAATTGTGCAATTTTTCTCAAGGGCGGTTTAGCAACTTATGCATATTCTTTGGTATATTACTTCTAGTAATTTATCCTAAGAAAAGAGTCATGGAAGTACTCAAGGATTTGTCTCAGAATTTGTCACCATGAAACATGCAGTCATTTTCTGAAGTGAAGGATCACTAAGCAAACTATTCAAAGAATACCAGCTGTCGTTAAAAATTATAAAACTAGAATATCAATTAATGAAATGGACAAACATTCTCAAAATATTTTTAAATGAAACCAAAGTGAATTATAGAAACTACAGACAATAGGAGCCCTGGAATGGGTCTCTGAAGCCCATCGACTCCAGGGAATACAAATTTCCCTTCCTTCTTTCCACATCTACCGTTGCCTTAGTCTAGCTTTTCAGTTGCTTTTCTTTGCTCTACTGCAACAGCTTCCTTCTTGATCTCCATGACTCCAGTCCCAACTCCCTAAAATTCATCTCCAAACCAGTTCCAGAGAGAGCTTTCTAAAATGCAAAGTGGACAATATTTACCCTTTAAGGATTCTTCATCATCTACAGGAACAGTTCAAATCCCCATGTGGCACACTAGGCCCTTCAAAATCTTTCTCTGGTCACCATTCCAGACATGGCAGCTATTGTAAATGAGTTCTTGATTTGATTCTCAGTTTGGCTGTTATTAGTGCATAGAAATGCAACTGATTTGTGTACGCCGATTTTGTAACTTGAGACTGTACTTATTTCTCAATTCTAGGAGTTTTTTGGAGGAATCTTTAGGGTTTTCTAGATATAAGATCGTATCATTGGCAAACAGGAATAGTTTTACCTCCTCTTTTCCAACTTGGATGCTCTTTATTTCCTTTTCTTGTCTGACTGCTCTGGCTAGGACTTCTAGTACTATGTTCAATAGAAATGGTGAAAGTGGGCATCCTTGTCTTGTTCCAGTTCTTAGGGAGAATGCTTTTAACCTCATCCCATTCTGGATGATATTGGCTGTGGGTTTGTCACATATGGTTTTTATTATTTTGAGGTATGTTTCTTCTATGGCTAGTTTGTTAAGGTTTTTAACATGAAGGGGTGCCGGATTTTATCAAATGCTTTTTCTGCAACTATTGAGATGATCATATGGTCTTTGTTTTTTATTCTGTTTACGTGGTGAATCACATTTATTGATTTGCATATGTTGGACCATCCTTGCATCCCTGGGATGAAACTTAGTTGATTGTGGTGAATTTTTTTTTTTTATGTTCTGTTGGATTCAATTGCTAGTATTTTGTTGAGGATTTTTGCATATATGTTCATGAGAGATATTGGTCTGTAGTTTCCTTTTTTTGTTGTGCCCTTTTCTGGCTTTGGTATCAATGTGATACTGACTTTATAGAATGAGTCAGGGAGGATTCCCTTCTTAACTTTTCAGTTTTATGAAATGGTTTTAGTAGGATAGGTTCCAGTTCTTCCTTGTAGGTCTAGCAGAATTTGGCTGTGAATTTGTCTGGTCCTGAGCTTTTCTGGGGGGGGAGGTTTTTTATTACTGATTCATTCTTGCTGCTAAATATTGGTCTGTTCAGGATATGTGTTTCTTCCTGATTCAATAAACATGAATAATAAACTCTGTTGTTACGGAAGAGCTTCAGGATATTTAAATGGTCCTGAGATTCCTCCCCCCCCACCACCATTCTGTAGTGATTTACTCCTTCTCATGGGAAGTAGATGGGATTAAAGACAGTGAGTACAGTCTATTTTTCATAAAACGCACCAAGGCACACATGTTCTTTCTAAGCCAACAGTTGTCTGACTAATAAATATGGTGAATTATGAAATGAAAATTTTCTTTACCCCAAATTCCTCTCTGGTTAAAAATTATGCTTTTTGCTTTTTGGAATATATGATTTTATAAAATATTAGAAGAAACCAGTGCTTTTATTTTGCTATGCTATCTATAAAGAAGATTTCATTTTTTTATCCTTTGAATATATCTCCTCGGTCTATTATTAAATTTTTAAGTAAAACTAACATGCAAATATTTCCTTACTAAGAAAATTTATCCTTAAAAAAAAGAAAAAAAATGACAGTAGTCCCAAAGAAAGTAAACTTCGTGTTTATGATGACCTGAAAATTTCATAGCATTACAAAGCAGAGAAAAATGAACAAGTATGTCATATAAACTACTCCATCACATTTCCACGAAGACTTTCCTATTTCTCCATGCAGTGTTCCTTCTATTCTTACCCTAGATCTCTCAGAGGTAAACCCTTGCCAAGAATGCAAAAGTCTGCTGAAACTTGTAGCAGTTCTATAAAATTGGCAAATGTCCATAAAAACTTTAAGAAGGACCACCAAATACAGCTGAGCTTTGAACTAAAGGCCCCTGTATAGTCAAGTTAAAATCTGATTGATATGGGAAAACCAAAGAACTGAATCAGCAGTGGTGGCAACACATATGTGCAGTTCTTCAATTTCTTTGATAAGCGGAAAATAGGAAAGGCTTCTACACTGGAGAGAGAAACAACAAACAACTGTTTTAGTAGCATTGGGGCAAACGTGAATAATCTGCTCTTCTGATGTATTTCCCTGATCTCTTAGGGAAAAAAAGTCTCTCAACAGCACAGGAAGAAAGCTGCTTCTTTAACCCCCTGATGACAGAAACAAATTGTTTTGCAGCTCTGGGAAGAGATTTGTCACAAATGTGCAAACCAGATCCTGTATCCTGGACATTGCACAGAGCTGCAATATCACATTTTTAGGGAATTCCAAAGTGTCCCTCTAATAACACAAGAGAATCTTTAACACAAAGTTCTGTCTTGATGGCTTAACATATATGGACGGTTTTGTGTGTGTGATCTCAAATGTAATTTTGTTTTTAGTTTAAGTATTATTACATTTGCTGTAATTCTAAGTGTGTCCAGGAGACTTTATTTTTACTCCAATATAGTTTTCAAAAATGCTAATTCTGCTGTTATTTGATGGACACATTTAACATCAAACACATTTAAAACTAAATAGCTGTATATGGTAATTTGGACAATAAGGAAAGTGTGGTGACTGAGCTAACCATTCTATGGGCTCACTCCTTTGATGCTATTTCCATAAAGGGGATGTTCTCATGGTAACCCTTTCATAAGCACTACATATTTTCGTAAGCATTTCCATACGCATCTAAAGAAAGACAACGATGTAGTACAAAAAGCATGAGCTCTAAATAATAGGCAGACTGAGGATCCAAATCCTGCCTCTGCCACTGAGCAGATATGAAACTGAGTAATTGACTTAGCATCCCTGAGAGTCTATATATAATGAAGATGACAAAATTCTTATAATATTGCTTAGAATTATTAAAGCATACATCTGAAAGGTATCTTCAATTATATAAGGAAGATGATAAAACCACTCTTAAATGAGTACAATAAACTTAAATGAGAAAATATGCTAAGCACCTAGCTGAAGGTCTGGCATGCAATCAGATGACCAATAATTGCCAATGTCTGTTCATCACCAAAAATAATAATAACAATGATACTAGTTCAAGCACAAGATCCAAATATATTAAGAAATGAAAAGGTTGTTCCTATTGGATTTGTGAGTAATTTGGTATAACAATGAACTCTGCATACTATATCCGGGTACAACAGAAAAATCAGAATGGATACGCAAATAAGTATCTACAAGCAATATTCCCACCAGTTCCCTGAACAATAACTGACTACTATATGCTGGCAATATAGAGAAAAATGGCACAGTTCGTGAGATCAACAGGCTCACAATTTAGGACATGGGTTCACAAACCTGGACATTTACGAGGACAGATGGTTACGTGTTACTATGAATGTAGGATGGACGCCCAATCCAGACTTGAAGGAGAGGGCAGAATTGAGAAAAGGCTTCTCAAAGGATCTGACTTCAGAGCTGAGCTTTGAAACTTCGGTAGTTAACTAGGCATAGAAGAAAGTGATGAGGAGTTGAGAGGTGGATGGGAGGTGCCGTGCAGGATAAGGGGGCAGTGTGTGAAAGTCATGACCATGTGAGAAAGCAGCGTGCGTCCTGGGAATTCCAAACGCTTCAGTAGGGCTGGAGCATAGGACTCCAACACATTTACCAAGAATACCAACATGACATACAGAAACTTCATTCTTGGCAGGTACTAGAGTATGGTGCCGCCAACACTATCTTTCTCCACACGAGGCATGTGCAATACTGGTAGCAACTAAAAATGGCACTCTGGGTGCCAAAATTACTCTTGAATTTAAATTGTGGTAGGACTACATCATTGAGACCACTCCATTTTTTTTTTGTCTTCCGAAGTGAGGAGTGACTATCTATTTAAGACATAAGAAAATTGCCAGCATAATAAAGAATAGCTTCAATTAAGTATTTGTTCAAGCAAAACCAAACTACAGTCAAATTAGATGGCTAGACCACTGTTAGAACAGTAGAAAATGTTATTAAAAATTTATGAACATACGCATCCAATGAAATACTTGTAAAACAGAAATAAAATACATTAAAATGGTTTTGGTCTAAAATAAAATTCACATGTTAAATGAACAAAATAAGGTATAAAATTCTAGTGCTATTACTTAGAATTATAACAGTATACATCTAAAAGGTATCTTAGAAATCATCTTATCCAGTAGATTTAAAACAGCAACTGAAAAAATAACCCCACTCCCACTTCTGGGGGATTTGCTTGAATAAAAAGAAAACAAATTTCTTTATTTTTCCCCTTTTTATTACCAGGTATTATTGTAGGTGACACTTTAACTCAGAGTTTGAAATGGCATAAGCTACAAAAAAAGTGTAATTTCAAGACCATGCCAAGAAAGCCAGAAAACACGTATATATAAATAGCTGAGGTGTGGGGTATTCAACCAGTTTTTCTCTGTTAACAAGAACTTTAATAAGGGTGCCTTCCCTCCTCAAAAAATGAATAGCAGCTATAAAAATAAGGATCCAATGTTAATGATGCTAGACTGATTGCCTAAAAAACCAGGTTTTTTCCTTTAGAGGTAAATCTACAGGTTTTTGCTTAACAAAATAAAATCATACCATCCTGTTAAATATGTCCTTCTACAGGAAACCTTATTTTCATTATTTTTACAATCTAATCTATATTAAACATCCCATATTAATAATTCTTGCTAACGGGATGAATAAATAAATTCATATGATTAAATTCTGGCAAAAATAGGACTTATGTAAATTAATAACTACTTAAAAATACAAATCATATAGTATACTGAACTTCTCCCTAACAAAATGTGTATGTAGTAATATGCTTATATTTGGACCAAAAATTAAGAAATAAAAAGGCATTTCACAATTATAAAGAAATATATCCTATTGATAATATTGGTATTGAAAAATGAAATTACTCTTACATTTGTGCAAAGAACCATGATATGTTAATATTTGCAATTATTCTAAGGCATTCAATGAGCATTATAAGCTCTTGCTCTTCGACATGGATATGGATTCTACAGCAACCATGGACTACGCTGTCTGTCTCCTTAGAATTTCTCCTTCATCTTGAAACCCCTGTATGTCCTGGTCCTTATTTGTGTACTTCTGATACACAAATGCAGAATGCAAACGGAGGGACAGATACATACAATCTACAGGCTACTTCAACCCATTCTCCCCAGTCCCAAATTTTACACTAATAGCTTTACATTAAAAGTTTAGACTATGTTGCATTCATAAAAAAATTTCACAAAATGCAAAACTAGGATTACACGAGGAAAAACTCTACTTTCTGTGATTGTTTTTACCATTCTGTTTCAGGCATTGACATTAACTTTAAAACTTGTAAAATCAGCATTTTACTTTGTGCAAGATAGTATTTTTGATGATCTCTGCTCCCTATTTAAAGAGCCTTTAATTTGATGCAGTAAAATTTAAAAAATTGATGCTTCTCCTCCCCTATATATTTTTCTGCATTTTATTCTGACTTGTACATATTCAAGGTTTCAATTAATGTCCTAAAATATAATGTTAAGTTACACCATGCAATTATGTGGGCAAAGTACTCAGAGGAGGCTAGACATTATTAGCTATAATCACTCTCTAAAATAAAAATTTTAAATATAGGATTCTGTGAGATTTTCCATTCTGGCTACAACCTCTCCTTAACAATACATAAACTTTTTATTTTATTTTTCTCTTCTAACTACAACAACAACAACAACAACAACAACAACAAAAGAATGTCACATAAAAAACATGAGCTCACAAAGACCAAAAAATTGAAATCTTTTCTTTATTTTTCTTTCTTCTGATCTTTCACTGCTAGTGGAGAATGAATAGTCATGATAGCTTAAAAAATAGGTATGCTAATAGTTGAAAGTTTACCCTCTACAGCAGATACCTAACAATAAATTCAGTGTTTCATCTCTCACCTTGAATTGTCCTAATTCCTAGAGAGAAAGATTTCTACTCAAATTAAATAAGCAAAACATAGAATTATATAGGCAAATAATGCAGTTTTATTAATTCATTATCTTGAAAAAATAAGCACATATATACCTTTCTTCTTTGGGTAGAAAAACATAACAAAATATAAAAATATGTATATTTTACACCCTCCCCTTTTACTATAACTGGGACTTTATCAATGAACACTTAACTGTGTTTGATACCGGCTGACTGTCCTGAAAGCTTAAAGTCACCTATTTGTCATGTTTGCTTAATACTTACAGAATTTTAAAAGGCAAAGAAAGGCCTCCAAAATTTTCCCCTGGAATAATAATGACAAAAGTAAGCAGAAGTGTTCCAAGATGTAATTCCACCTAACAAGATTCTGTTTTCTAATAGAAACTTTTTCTGCAGATGTGAAATTGAGTTACCAAAGGGATGTGTAAACTTAAACTCTATGACAACACTGTTTGCGGAATGCAGGTGGGCAGCAAATTGCCATCCCTTAAGGCAGCTGTCTCCAACCCCAGGCCGCAGACCACACTATCTGGGGCCTGCTAGGAACAGGGCTGCACAGCAGCAGGTGAGAGGCAGGCGACCCAGCAAAGCTTCACTGTATGTACAGCCACTCCCCATGGCTCCATCGCCACATAAGTAAGCTCTGCCCCTGTCGGGTCAGCGGTCACATTAGATTCTAATAGGAGCACAAACCCTACTACAAACTGTGCATACGAGGGATCTAGGTTGCAGACTCTATTAGAATCTAATTAATGCCTGATGATCTGAGGTGGAGCTGAGACAGTGACGCTAGCACTGGGGAGCGGCTGCAAATACAGATTATCATTAGCAGAGAGGTTTGACTGCACAGTAAATATGCTTGAATCATCCCCAAACCATCCCCTCCACCCCCCATCTGTGGAAAAATTGTCTTTCACCAAACTGGTCCCTGGTGCCAAAAAGGTTGGGAACTGCCGCCTAAGGAACCAACCCTGATGGTATCGCATCCCTAATGATTACAAGGATTTTTTTTCAAGGGAGTTGCTGTAATCTAGGTAGTCCATTCAATACACAGATTTATCCCTAGTGACAGGGAAAATAGCCGTCTCAGGAAGTAACACTTTTAAATTACAGGAACTATGTGCTAAGTACAGCTGGCAGGGTGCTTTCCTTCAATGGGTATATTTTCATGCTTAGTCTGAAGCAGCTCTGAATGAATCTTCAAAAACTGAGACTGAAATGGCATTTCCAGTACATCTTAAAGTATTTTTAGAATACAAAACTGTCAACATTTTGCTTCATTTCTCTATAAAATTATTAATCCTAAAGTTTATGTGCCCATGATCATTGACTGAGGAGAACTAGTAGTTGATAGAACAGGTATTTTAACATCATTATTATTGTTGTAATCACCATCAGTTTTCAGCACTGGAATCAGTGACCTATTGTCACTGCAGGGTAAACTGAATACTGGAACAACTCTGGAGGAAACAGGTAACAGTTCCACATTTGTAGCCCCTGGGAGTTGATGAGATGCAAATTGCAATTGTTAGTACATATAAACACAGAATGAATGAGTAACATGATTTCAACATCAAATAAGAACAAACTTTTCCATTTTCTGGTAAGATTATTAAGTAACAAATATTTTGAGACAAGAATTTAAGAAAATTTCATTACCGTATCACTATGTCATATACTTACAGTGAAAACAAAATACAGTAATAATGTTAGAATATAATATAAACTCAAAACATTTCACATTTTAACAATGTTCCAAAGTATATCAGCTCTTCTTATTTTAAGGACAAAAGAAACTAAATTATAACAGAAACTGGCTATAGGCTCATGCAATGTCTATTGCATTTGTTCCAAATAATAGGTAAGGTGAGGCGAGCCGATAACTTTCATTTTAAAAGCTGTGGGATGCTACTTCACAAGAAACTTGTCTCTTTACTTCCTTTTTACACTATTACTTTCTCAACTTATTTTTTTTTTCATTCATTGGAAGAACAATAACAGAAATGAAGAAAGAGACAGAATACCGAGTAAGAATCACTCATGATCAGATAGAATTTTACACTAGTAGAGTAAATTATTTCCTAGCCATTAAACACTCTAAAGTGCTTTGATACATTTGAGTATTAGGACCACGTCTTCATTCCTTAGTGAGTGCTACTCTAATTAAACATGTATATGGCATAATGAAACCTCAACATTGCTTGGTTGTAATTTGGTCCATTATCTCCAACACTCAGAGAGAAGATTAGTTATCGATATATAAGTAACTTCTAGTGAAAACAGTATGCTGAAGTAGATAAAATCATTGATTTTGGATTCAAAGATGTGTGGCACATAAACACAGCTCCATCATTTATTAGTTGGGTGACCTCGGACAAGTTACTCTCTGAGGCTTAGGTTCCTTATTGGTAAAAGAAAAAAAAAGGAGCTCTTTTGCTGCAACAAGGGGTCCGGCTGTCATCTGTGAAACATGTATCTTGCTCTGTAAAACTATGTCTTGCTCTTCCTCTATAATCCTGTCTTGCTCCCCCTCGATAAATTTCACCTCATGCTTCCCTTAAAAAAAAGAGAGAGTAAAACCAACCTTGGGGGGTGGTATGAGGGATAAATGGGCTAAAATATCACTTGGTACTTAGTAGACAGTAAATGTTAGCTTCTTTGATTTGAGACACTGTGTCTTTTTACTATGTATCTATGTACAATGTGGATCTAATTAGTAAAGAAATATTATTGAATGTGATGGTGATGTGGTGGCCACAATCATCATCTGAGTGGGGAACAGTGTATAATATTGGCCTTGTACACACCACAAACTTAAACACAATTCCTAGACACCTGAGTAAACAAAAGTGTAGGTAGGACAATGCTCATAGTTTGTCTTTCAGTTTAAGTCCCTTCTTCTTATCAAAATGTTCTTATAAATATCAATGGTTATTACATTAACATGTATTAACAATGTTAAACAGGAATGTATTACCTTTAAAAATTGTTACTGTAACACTCCATGTGCAGAATGGTGGCTGTCACATACTAGGCAATAAATATTTTTTAAGCGAAGGAATGGATAACTGCTTAAATATATTAATTCACCTTTTCCTTCAACAACAGTTAAGAACATATGGGATACTCTATTAATAAACACTGGAGATAAAGATGAATAAGACATGATCCTCAACCCCAGAAAACTCTCAGTCAATTAAGAAAGATAGAAAATAACAGATAGTAAACAGTGAAATATAGCAAGTGCAATGATGGAGATTTTCACAAAATTCCACGTGAACACCTTGAACACAGCCTGGGAGAGGTACAGGGAGAGGGATGGGGGCCAGGAAATGTATCTTGAAAGAAATGAGAACTAAATGATGAACAACAGTCATTCAAATTGAAAAAAAAGAAAGGAAAGATGCCTCAGAGGGAAGCGTGAAGATGAGAAAAAGACAGGGTGCTCAGAAATGACAAGTTCCACATGGCTGTGGATTAAATGAGAGGCAGAGCGTTGGAGAGGGAGACAGAGGCCAGAGCGTAGGAACTGCTTTTGTTCTTGTGGGTAATGGGGAGTTTTTAAGGGGAGTTTTAAGTAGGAGATGATAAGTTTTTATATTACATAATTACTCTGGCAACTATGGAAAAGATAGATTATGCAGAAGGTGGAATGGTGTTCTAATAGTCTCTAATGCAGAGAACTGATAAGGGCTTGAACTAAAACAGCAGCATCTGCAAGGAAGAGAGCATGTGACTTTCACAATGCGGAGGACGGCAATTCTCAATCTCTAGTGTCTCTGAGAACCACGTGCGAGCCTGTTTCAACCTATCCACGGCCCCTCCACTCCCTCTAAAAATGTCACCTGAGTGTACCCCTCCCCCATTTCCAATGAGAACCACTAACATTGTGACTATTCTGATGTCTCTAAATGTGTCATAGTTCTCAGGTGTTTAGGGAAGAAAAAGTTAAGAAAGTAAAATCACCTGGACCGGGAACTGCATAAAGGAGCAAGTGATGGGAACAAAGGAATCTAGGATCGTGGTATGAACTAGATGGACGTGAGGCCGTCGACTGAGACGGACAAGAAGGTGCAGAGAAGAAGCAAGTTGAGAGTCTGAGATGCTTGTGAACATCAAGATGGAAAGAAAGGTCAACAGGGTTAGCAAAATACGCCTAAGACTTGGAGAAAAAGTCTGAGATGGAGATGTGAAGTCATCATAATATAGATGACAGATAAAATGCAAGTAAAGGAATCTCCTGTAGATCGGGAAGAAATGGAGGGTCAAAATCGAGCCTGTAGAGTCCTCCCGAGGGAGGGGCCAAAGAGGAACTCAAGAAGACAACCGAGAAGAAATTGACAAAAAGTAAAATTGTTTTTTGGCAAAAGGAGAACCAAGAGAGTGGTATCCTGAAACACCCAAGTAGAGAGAGTGTTAAAAACAGTGGTGATTATGAGCAATGTGCAGTAGAAAAGTCCAATAACAGAGGAACCTGGAGTCCCCTGCTTTTGGCAGAAAGCTGGTATTGGGAGCTTCGCCAGAGGTTCCATGAAGATACGGAGGTAGAAGACAGGGTATATCAAACCGAGGAGTGAGTAGGAATTGAGGAAATGACTTCATTGAAAAGAGACTACTCTTTGAAGAAGTTAAAATATATTAATTCTTCCTGGCTACATTGCTTCACTATTGTGTTTACTCACGAATAAGAATGTGTCCTTATCATTTTTTAAATGAAAAAACAAATGTATAGTCACATACATTTTCACCAATTGTGAAACCAGGAAATACAGACTGTTATGTCCCCATTTTCGATGCAAAAATATTGATTCCACTTAGTTTGAAAGCAAATATACCATGCTCGAACCAAATTCCCTTGATGCTGTGTAACTTGCTATCAACTTTCAAAACAAGTGAGGACGGCTTAAGTCAAAGCAGGGACTGGCTTCACTTAAACAGAGTTTTTTTTCTTAGTCTTACGCTCTAAACTCCAAATTCAATCTGCAACATAGGTCTACTTATTAACTCATAAAAAATAAGAGGAAAAATAGAATTTATATAAAACAGAAACCTGGCTTTTTCCCCCCAAACAACAGACTTGAAACCTGACTCAATAAAACGTATTGAGAGGAAGTCACACATGGTAGCTCTCTGATAGATCCATATGTATGAGACCATATGCTTGTTTATCACATTGACTATATCTTATGCACCTTGGTATTCATTTATCGCTTCATTCAACAAATATTACTATGAGCCTCATATTGTTCCAGGCAGAAGTCCTGGTGCTGGGAATATAGCTAACAGTTGGCATAAAAGGCACACAATTAACAAAGCAATAATCTTAAAGTCTGATCCATGCTATAATTGAAGGAATAAGGGTTCTTATCTTACTTCAGGGAATTGGGAAGGAAAGTTAGGAAATGCTTCCCGAGGAAGTAATGGTCAAGCTGAAATCTAACTCAAGCTAACACATGAATTAGCCAAATGAAGAAAGTTCCATTCAAGGTCTGGAAACAAGAGAGAACATGGAGCATTTCAGGAACTGAAAGAACTGTGATGTACCTGGAGTCTGGTGTAAAAGAAAATCACAAAGCAGGAAACTGGAAGGATGGGTAGCTGGGGTGCAGACGACACAAGCCACATGTGATGGGCAGCCCCCGGGAAAGCCACAGTGGTCCCCAGCTTGTGCAGCTGTCAGCCCTTGAGTGCGGACTGGATCACTGCCTCCCTCTAACAAATAGTATCCGGCAAAAGTACTGGGACGTCACTTCCAAGATTCGTGGCTTCTATCTTAGGTGCTCTCACTCTCCCACAGATCTCTCGCTCCGGGGGAAGCCAAGTGCCTCGTCATCAGGCAGAGCTCTGAAGAGGCCCATATGTTCTTGGAGGCCCACATGCGTGAGCTTAGAAGCAGATTCTCCCTAAATCACACCTCAGGACGACTGCAGCCCTGCTTGACACCACGATTGCAGCTTCTCAAGAGACCCTGAGTTAGAACCATCTACCCCTGGACCCCTGACCCACAGGAAGTGTGAGATAAGAAACACGTGTTGTTTCCAGTCACTAAGTTTTGGGGTAATTTGTTAACACAGCAATAGACAGGGAATAGACCATGTTAAAGAATTGGGTTGAGCATCAACCTAAAGGAATGAAAATTTATTGAAGGGTTTTAAGCAGGAAAGAACATGAAATATTCCTATTTGCAATTTCAGACGTCCAGTAAAATTGTCAGAGTAAGCTTGAAAGAATAATCTAGAACCATCAATGAAAATAAACATTTAAGCAAACCATTTCGGCTATGAAATTCTAGTTCTAAAGTTCAATATCCTGTATGAAACTCCCACCTCACTCTTCACACTCGTCAGTCAGCAAGCACCCTGGTTAAGCTTGGAACCCTGCAGCCTCTTCCCTCGCCCCTTCAGATCCACTGGACCCCGGCCTCAACCTGGGCCTCTTCATCTCCAGCCTGTAGCCAAGGCAAAGGTCTGGAAAAGGGCAACAAAATGTTTTACAAGTTGTCTCTTTAAAACCCCCACCCTTTCTGGGAATTAAAACCTACCCGGGGCATGAAAATGTTCTTTAGTATTTGTTGTCTAGTATCTCAAACCACAGGATATGGCTAAACAGACTTGTCCAGATAAGGGTCACGAGATCATCCTTACTGGGGATAGGGTCCACCGAAACCACTAATCATAATTAAACAATAGCCCGAAGCCACAGACATGTGACGCTGGTCACACAGACCTGAGCTCAACCACCAAACCCCTTTTAAGAAGCCCTGTTTTTCTGCTTAGAGTCAGGATGGCAGTCTTTGAGATGCTGGTCCACGGCGCCCTCCTCATCTGCCAGCAGATTAATGAACTTCTCTTTCCTTTTCCTCAAACCACGTGTCCTTGTTCTTTATTCTCACTGATTCGGCCTTGGGGACAAGTACCAAACTTGATCATTGGCAACAGCCTCCTAATCATTTCCCCACCCAGAGTCTAGTGTCCTTCCAGCCCACCCCCAAACTGCACCCAAGTTATCTTCATGAAAGGGAAAGCGAAGTGTCTTATACCCCTTTAGATTACAGAAAACAATTACGCTGCTGTGCAAATCATACATTGACTTCAATGATATGGATCCTGTTCGTTCTCCATCATCTCCCAAATCACAGTTTGGACTGGGTACAGCACTGCTGTCAAAACCACAAGCGGGTTTCAGTCTAGGTCCAGTTGCACATTGCACAAAAATCCAATTATTGAGACAGTAAGGATTGCCAAGGAAGAAAGGAATTTTTAATATGACAGATGTCTTGTCAGGAAAACAGGAGAAGCTGTCTCAAATCTGTCTCTCCAACTACCAGAGATCACGGGCATTTTAAGGAGGGGCCCCATGCCTTGGAGCAGGTTGTGGTGTAACTCACAAGGGGCTAGAAGCACTGGGGCAGGTTGTGGGGGATGGTGAATCTTGGTATCAGGAAGTCTGCCCTGGGGCCTTCAGAATCTCAACTCCTCTGTCTTGTAGAAAATTTGTCATTTCAGTCCGGGTGTGGTGGCTCACACCTATAATCCCAGTAATTTGGGAGCCCAAGGTGGGAGCATCACTTGAGGCCAGGAGTTTGAGTCCATCATTTCTGGGAAACAACTCAAAAGGTCAAGTATAATAGTTAAGAATCAACCCAAGTGCCCATCAGTACATGAGTACATTAATAAAATGTAGTATATGTATACCGTGGAGTGCTATTTGGCCAAAAAAAAGAAAAAAAGGTGAATTAATACCTCTTATATTATCCTGGATTGAGTTAGAGACCATTCTTCTAAGTGAAGTATCACAACAATGGAAAAACAACCACCACATGTACTCACCATTAAATTGGAACTAATCAATCAATCTTTACGTGCACATATACAAATAACATTCAGCAGAAATCAAGCAGTTGGGAGCAGGGAGGAGGGGATGGGTAAATTCACACCTCAGGTATACGATGCACACTATCTGGGGGATGGGCACACTTATAACTTTGACTCAAATGGTACAAAAGCAATTTACATTACCAAACGTTTTATCCCCATAATATTTTGAAATAAAAAATAAAGAAAGAATAAGGAAAAAAAGAAACGGCAGACCAGGATCCAAACAGAGGATTTCCTTATAAACAGCACTGCAAGAGACCAAAGACTGGCTGGTTGAGGGAAAGTTTACAGCAAAACCATCATCTTCTAAAATACCCAGAACTGGGCATTCCTTAGAAGTAGCTCGTTCAATAAACAATAAAATGTAGTCAAATAAAACCTTGAATGTCAGAACCAGAAGAGATCATAGGCAATATCTATTCCACTGTACACATGTATAACACGTGTCCCCCAGATGTTTGAAGATAGGATAGCTTAGGAGATAAGAGCTAAGACCCTGGAGTTGAAATCCTAACCCTATACTTCACTAGTTGTGTTTCTTTGGACAGTTTTTGTGCCTCTGTAAAAGGAGATAATAGTAATACCACCTACTTCATAGGGCTGTTGGGAGAATTAAATGAGAAAATCCATAGACAGCAATTGTAATAGTGTCTGGGCTATGTAACAACTAAATAAATGCAGGCTTCTAACATTGTATGATTATTATTGTCACTGTTATGGAGTGAATTGTGTGACCCCAAAATTCATATGTTGAAGTCCTAACCCTCAGGGTACCTCAGAATGGGACTGTATTTGGAGACACGGTTTTAAAAGAGGTAATTATGGTTAAATGAGGTCATATGGGCTCAAAGAGAGATGCCAGTTCTGAAATTTATTCTCTCTGTTCTCTACTGGGAAGTCTAGCCTAAAATCCATTGTTTTTGCAGCTATTTCTCTCTCTCTCTAGAATGTTGAGGATATTGCTGGATTTGAGCAAAGGGTGTACATAGCACATGAAAAAAGACAAGCGCAAACCTAGGGGGACAGAACCAATAAAATGGATTGTTTTCAACAGGACTTACAGTTGGAAGCATTTTGAGAACATTTAAAAAAAAAAGGTTAAGGGAGAGGATTATAAAAAACATATAAGGGTTCATGCAGCCAGTTACAGTACCCCAAGTTTAGTAGGCCCTCAAAAAAACCTGTAAAGTTCTTGATTTATTTTTTTGTCAAGTTAAAAGAATCTGAATGTATTAAACAATGAGTAAGGTATCCTATGTGCATCTCAAAAAAGGAGCTACAATGTTGAAGCACTTTTGATTGTTATGACTACTTTCAAATACCTGCTCCAATTTAGAGAAAGTAAAATACTAGAGAGGAAAAAGAGAATTTTATTCTTTTTCATCAGTGAAGCCAAACATATTTGGGGAAAAATTTCAGACTCAGATCTCAGCAGAAAACTATTCCACTTACCAGCTTAACACCTCTGCGTGGCACTTCACAGCATAGTCTAAGCCCATGGCCCACTCCGGGAGACACAATTTTGTAAGTATTCAGAAACAAGGCAAGATTAGTACCTCAGGAGCCATTAGCATTTCCAAAAGTATTATATGAATTGTCCCTGTGTGAGGCATTTATTTGTAAAAAGGAAACTGGTAATTAATTCAGTCGTTTCAACTGCACAATTGTTTCAAGTAATATTAATGTCATGAAATCCTTTAGCCAAGTAACAAACTGTTAAGTGAATATGGAAAGTTCTAATAATAAAGAAAGGAAAATCCAATGACCCTATCTATGAAATTAAAATAAACAGAAGTTTTCAACTAAAACCTTAGCTTTTATTTATCTATATGATGTGGTCACATTCTGTGAAGTTTAATGAAAAATTACATATACTGTAATCATCTATCCTTAAAATTACCTTTGTTTGAGCAAAACTCTAATTCTTTATTTCATTCCTTTTATAACTTTGACAAGGTCAAATATTGTAGTTCAATGGTACCATCAAGAGAAAGTGAAAAATACTCTTCTTTACCACTTTGATGTATTTTCAAACATAAAATAACTCTCCATGCCACAGTAATATTAATTAGCCTATAAGGTAATTCTGCAAATTGAAGGCAATTTTTTTCTAATTTAAGTGTGTAAGTCAAAATTAATGTCAAAAAACATCTTTTGTAACTTATTAAATAAATAAGTAAATTCTTCATTAACATTCTGAAATACTAGCATCAAAGGAAATATTCACCTTGCTATAAATTCAGATTGGAATGAATTTTTTAAATCTTTAGAGTTTTTTTCCTAATCTGGATTAGAAAAACCACAATTAAGGAGTTAACTATTAAATAAACATGTGTTTTCTAACATTCTTAAAAGCTGTCATTAAGTATTAACACCCCCATAAAGACCATGTAACAAGAAAAATTCATTTACGTCTTATTTGCAATGGACACTTCACTTAGATGGTTCAGAATCATAAAACCATCCATGGAGAAAGATTTAAAAATCATTGTATGACAATATTTGTTTAATAGAAAGTGATGGCTTAAATGTTACAATATGTTTCCTGAGCATCTTCACATTAAATAGCAATTGAACAAAAAGCCCCCGGTTCTGCTGGAGGGCAAGTCCCACAAAGCTCTTCATTATTGGAATTTCCAACTTGGAAGCCAAACTAAATAATAAGGAGTAATTTGCCAATTAGAACTTCCTGCTCTTTTCTCTTTATTCCTTAAACACCATTCAGAGGCTGAAACGGTCAAACACTTTTAGCTTCAAAACAGCAACTGAAAGGATTTAATTTGTGTCTCTCCAAGGTGAACTTGTCAAGAGGCAGCCGTGATGCATTCCATGTCCCCCAGCAGCAATCTCCCCTCAAGCAGTGGGTTTCCACGGCTGCAGAATGCGGAGTTTCCTTTCCTCATTTCCCATTACTTTATTTCAATTAATGACCTCCTAATTTTGTACTTGCATAACTACTGGGCTTAAGAATGTTAAGTCAGAGTGTCCCTGGAATCTGCAAACATCTTCAGACCAAACCTGTGTGTGCGTGCATACGTGCGTGCGTGTGTGTGTGTGTGTACTGGAAATGGAGCATTTCACAGGTACCTGATACAAAAATTGGAACAAGGACCACCAAAACTGTAAAATCCAAAACTCTGTGCACCTAGAGAGGACTCCTTATCAGAGCAGGCCTTGGCAAGAGAAGGGGTTAAATAACCAGCACTTACAGACCCTTGGCAACATTTGCATCTCTTTGCATTTTCCTAATTGTAACCTGGCTTTGTGACTCAGTTTGTTATTCAATTTAAAATTCCCAATGATTAACAGAAGTTAGATGCAGATTTGTAAATTGCAAGCACATTTACAGACCGACACTAAATCAGTGAAATCTGTTCCCCTTTCTAATCTGAGGAGGCAGGAAAGAAGCCCTGGGCTTCCCCATCAAAGGCTCACCCTGAGCCTACTCATGACCCTGAAGGAATCACTCCCTGCTCTGAACCCTGGGCCAGGAAAATTAGTTAAGGAGAAACTGCTTTTCAAATATCCACTTTCAAAAAGTATTTGTAATCAGGTTTTCTGTTTTAATTTGTCTTACTGGGGTCATAGTGATAACACATTGAAAATGCAGTGGAGTATTTCTACTTACATATTTAGAAATCACTCTTAAAGTGAGAATGTGTTGCCTATATGAATGGAGTGCTTGGAAGGTCACCCAGGTTGAGAGAAGAAATTGTTCTTACGGGAGGAGACAGCTGAGGGCCAGGAGCTCTGTGCTAAGAGTTCAGGAGAGACTAGTCCTTTTCAGACTGTTGTTAGGGCAGGTCCCCCTCACTTCCTATGCAATTCTAAAAGGGTCCAGGAGTGTAAATTAAAGTGAAAATAAATGTTGTAGAGAGAAAGTATCAGAAAGTATAAAGAACTTGAATTTCACTGCCACTGTCTCCTCGTTTTACTAGGAAAATGTTTCAGTTCAAATAAACTAGATCAACAGAAATTTATAGTTACAGAACCTAGAACTGTAGCAAATCTTAGTGATTATTTAATTCTTAAACAACTCGAGGCACAAAACTTTCCAGATTAAAAAAATCAGACTTATAAAATGAGACTTAATAACAGTATTTTAAAATAGTAACAGAGGTCAATTTTATACATAGATTGCAATTAATTCCAAGTATTACTTAACATGCAAAAAGAATAGCTTGTTCTTATCTTTACAAAACAACCTCAAGTCAATTTCCATCCCACCAGGTACCGAAATTAGAAACCAGAAACTCTCTCGTGGGTGCTTGTTCACCTATCACTATGTATCGTTTCCTGAGTCTGTTCTCTGCTCTCCGTGCACACTGCCCTGCTCTATTCCAGGAGCCGATCACCTGCGTCACTGCCAACCCAACTCCAATGCATCCTCCACACTGTTGCGGTAATTCCATTTCTCACTGGCAGTTTGATCCCGACATTCCCTTGCCTTCCAACCTCCAGTGGCTCCTTCTCGCCACCTTTCAGTATGGTGTGCTGTGCCCCTGCCCACCCTGGCTTTGACCTCTGGCCAGTTTTCTCTGCTGTCCCTCCTCCACCCGCCTCTTGGGGTGCAGCTGCACCAGCCTTCTCACCATTCCCCAAACATTCATGCTCCATGGCTTGGCTTTTGCTTCTCACTCTTTTTGGAAACTTCTTCTTACCCGCTTCCCTCTCCCTTTCTCCTCCCTTCTCTTGCTTGCCCATTGTCACACGTCACTTCGCCTCCTCTTTGAAGTCTTTCTTCCAAAACACACCAGACAAAGCAACTGATTGCTCCTCCCAGTTTATTACCACAGCGCAGTTTCTCTGTATTATCATACATACAATATCCTCAGTCTCAACTTCCTTGTATACCCCTAAACTGTGAGCTGTTTATTTTTGCAGCCCGACTTTCCAGCAAAGTGTTTGGACATAGTGAGTATTCTATAAATACTTGTGGGATTGAATCACTGTGGCCATGATCTACAATTGCCAACAGACAATGATCAAGAGCCATTTCAGCAAGTTCCCTGCTGGGTCATTTGTCATCATTAAAGTTGAAAAATACTAAGTTAATAATGTTAAATTTCAGCAATTAAATATTGCGATATATGAAAAACTATGCTATTCTTAAATGTTCATCAATGAATATCAACTGAGCCTACTGAAGGGCATGACAGTGCTGTGCACTGAGGCGATTTTAGATAACATTAATAACATCTAATCTCTGCCCATGGGAATTCACAGTCTAAAAATTATGGCATTGGCAACATACAGAGTTCTGACTGTAGACATAAGGATAATATGTATTATGTCACTGAGGTGAGACATTGCTACATATAAATGAGTCTACAAAACACAGTGAATCAGACATCGATGTGGATGCTAAATTGAGGTCATCATGAAATATCTGGCACAGCGCTACCTGTATTTTATTCTTTCTTAAACAGTTGAGATTATTTTAAATGGATGTTAAAAAACATTCATATATATACAAAATGATGTGAAGTCCATACTAGCTACAGGATTAGATAGATGACGATGTAGACACACATAAATGATCAAGAGGACATTTCTGGTTTTCACACTTAATGAAAATTTCTTGATTGGTAGTTTATTTATGCACATGTTATGTGTGTGTGTGTGTGTGTGTGTGTGTGTGTGTGAGAGAGAGAGAGACTCTACTGTCTCTAATTTATCTAAGCTACTTCAAACAAATTGGTCGCTATTATTTCGAAACACAGAAAATAAAACCACATTTTGGCCATCAAATACTATGAATGATCACATTCTGATCTATTTTTCTATGATTTCTCCAAAAGCTGTCTAACCCCATTGTGATTCCTAAAAAGAGAATCCATTAGGCTTCTGAGGTCTTTGGCAGTTCTCTCTTGTCCAGTTAATCAAGTAATACCTCCTAAGGGTACTTCTGAGATGAGTGAAAACTGGGGTCATAATTTCTAGACTGTCAAGAAAATGGGAACTTATACATTGGATAAGCCCCAGGGAAGTTACATAGGAAGAACTTCTATTTCAGTCTTGGGGAGAAAAGGAGAAATAGCGGGATGTGGTGAAAAGTTTCTTGCAGCTATCTAATTTATTTTAACAGCATGTTTCAAAAATAGTTATCATTAATAGAATCAGCAGTGTGTAGGTTGCATCTAGAATTAAAGTGGGAAAAATAACTTTTTCTATGAGCAAGAAACTTGAAACTTGGACTTTTATGTCTAATGACAAATTTCAATACTGGAATGTATTATATTTGCATTTATTTCTTTAGCATTCTGCCATCTGAATGATCAATTTTAGATCTCAAGATGATCTACACATTAAAGTATCATTGAATTTCTTGTGAAAGAAACTATTTAGTCTTGAGATTATATTCCTTAATTCAAGTTTTGAAAAGGTAGATTATGTTCTCCATTCATTAATTTAATATTTCCAAACTTATTAGCTCTGTAAATGCAAGGGGAAACAATCATTAGATATCAATCCCTGTTTTCCTGACTTTTATTTTAGTTAGTTAAAAAGTAATTAGTTATGGCCTGAAAAAGAGAAGTTTAAAATCTTTTTAAAAGGCCTTTAACTTGGCAAAAGTAGTTTCTAAAAATGCCATAACAGTGTTACCTAAGGTCAATTTCTTGAGGTCCTTTGCCACTTAAGAACAAGAACTGTCTTAAAATCTCTCTCTCCCTCTCTCTTTTTCTCTCTCTCCACCTCTCTCTCTCTCATACATACACATGCACATGCACAAATACAAACTTTAGTTGTTTCCAAAGCTCAAGGGGAAGGGGATTGCTGAGGAAGGTGTATCTGACCAAGTTAGGGACTATGTGGTGTGATTGTGGGGTCATGTCTGTGGGGCATATACAGATTGTCAACAGAGACCGTAGCAGGACAGCTGTTCCTCTCCATACCCGAGGCAGCTCCCTCAACAGCAAAGACATGAAGACACCACTGAACATGAGTGAGAAAGAAAACATGCACGAGCACCATCAATAAGCAGGTGCAAATGAGAAGTTGAAATCATCAGCAGGAAATGAAAAGCATCCTCCCTGAGGAATTAAAATCCTATGGCGTGTCAACTGAGGCAAAGTATACAGAAAGTCTTTCTCTTCTTTTCATTTAACTTCCCTACTCTTGAGATTTCAATCAGAAGAAATCCTTTCTAACATTTAGATATTCTGTCTTCCTTCTTTAGCGGACAAGGGGGAAGGGCCTGGCCAAGTGTATCTTTAGCTAGCAGGGGAGAAAAATGATCCTATTATACTCTCTCTTAGCTTCTATCCCCCCTCCCATTTACTTGGATCTTTCTGATCACAAAGGAAGCTCTGATATTATTCAGAGTATTTCAAAGCAAGGCAGGGAAGATGTTTATGGTGTTAAGTATATTCATAATATTAAATATTCTCTTTTTAAGCAACTGTGGTCAAGGGAGCAGGAAGCTAATCAAACTTTACAGTACTTGAGGACAAGAGTCACTTGGCACTGTGGCTTTCCCTGTTCAGAAACAATTCACCCCCTCCTTCTGCAAGGACACTACAGACCCGAGAAGCAGAAACAGATTTAAGTTGTCCGACCTCCCCTAGTGCCCCTCAGGCTGCTGGGAAAAAGCAATACACACTTTGGTCTTCAATTTATCACTCCTATTTTCACAGTCATAAATTACTTCTCAGGCTTTAAACCAACAGGATTTTAAAAAGGACACTATAAGGTATTTAAATTCCAGTAACTAAACTCGGATGTATGAGGCGATTTAAACCTTTATAAAAGCTCCCTGTTTCAAAGCTATGCAAAATGGAATCCTAGAAAACCTGTTTACCAAAATGCTGGAGGAATACGGCTTAAAACTAATGCAATAAAAATATCTCTTCAAAGGTCCTGGTACATGGAAAGTAATCAATGAATGAAAGAATCTCAGATCATATCCTGTCATAGCTAATCAACTAATTTTTGTGGTTGTAATGTTCAATATAAATGATCACAGTCTAATCTATCACACATTATCTTCATCAACAGAACAATTCAGGTGTTCAAAGTTCTGTTTCCTTCACTCGCACAGAATGAATTTGGTTGAGCCAGGTGCCATTATTAAGTATGCTTAGACAGGATACATACACAGGAAAAGTAGCAAATGCTTTTGAATGAACTAAATCATGGCAAACAAAAGGCAAAAGCAGAGAGAACAAAGTAGAAGTAAGATGCTTAAGGAAAAACCACGGTTTTGGCATGAATCCAGAAGAAAAACAAAAACTGTCTATTAGGGACACAGTCGGAGTAGGGCCATTTGTCAAGAGTCAGTAGGAACAAACGCTAAGTGGCTGTCCTACATGTCTCAAGAGGCAGAACCAAGCTGTTGCCTTCAACTGCGGGTGCCGTAGCCCCGGTTGCGGGAGCGCTAATTTGACCTCCTGAGAAAGGATCCCAATTAGAACCACACAGAGGAAGCCATTTAGACATGGTGATTTGGGACAAGTCTGACCCAGTGTGTCAATGTCAACTGAAACAAAAAAATGAAAGGAACTTTCTCAAGCACGTTGTCTGTTCTAGATAAAAGCTAAGGACCTTTTAGACCCAGCCTTTGAACCGGGCCTCCCTACACCAGAATGAGGACAGCTCAAAAACCAAAAGCTGGCTGGATTTTTCTTTCAAGCCTGCTGCTGTGCTTTGTGAAAACAGGGAGTACCACAGCAAGCTGTATGTCCTATTCCAGCAAAATTTGCTAGTTAAAAATGTTTAATTCTTAATGGTCAAACAGCAAGCTATGAAAAGTATTCATCTGTTAGTGATTTTAAACCTGGCTTCCCATCTAAATATGCCATCACTGACGATTCCTTTTGGAAATGCCCCAAATCTATATTATGTTGCTATTACCACATCAACTACAAGGCAAATTCATCTGTTGAGATATAAAAACATGGGCCTGTTCGGGGATTTACGAGGATAAGGGTATAAAAAAAAGATAATTTAGGCTTTCAACTATAAACTGCACAGAAACAAGAAAATAGCATGAAACAAAACAAAAATTCACTCCATTGCATCTCGTTCTTGTTGCCAGTGGACCATAGATCAAAGGTTCTTACTTGCACTCCGAGTCTTTTAACCCCCTAACATTTTGCATATGTACTTTTTTTCTGTGTATAGATACTGTACCTTTCACTAGATTCTCAAAGGAGTCTGTGACCCAACAAAAGTGAAAAGCCATTTTTCTAGATTTATGTGAATTTGCAGGTGGATGGATTCTAGCTATCCACGATAGTATTAACACCTGGAGCACCTCTTTCATCTTCAGCCTAAGCTTAATGAAACCAAAAGCATCAGAGCAAACCGGTGCACAAGAGCTGTGTAAGATCATATGCCTACATTCAAATGTTTAACTGATAGCCAAGTGCCTTGTATATGGCTCCTGAATTTGAAAAACTGGTAAGGCATTTCCAGGAAGGACAAAGTGACCAAAAGAAGAGAGAAGCTGTGTATTATGGATATTCTCAATTGATGAAGACGTTGAGATGAAAGTATACAAAATGAATTTTGACCCCACAGACAATACTGGGATTTTTAAAAAAATCTCATAACTTCAAGATCGAGGCTCGCTGAAAGATATGAATTAAGATAACTAAAATCCAAACAGCATACTCCAGTAAGAGCATAACAATTTCCAATTAACTCAGCGTGGGTAACCCTCCTTGGCAGATGGCCTCCACAGGGCAGTGCAGAGAGCCAAGTTGTTCCATAATTTAGCCAACAAAATAACTTCAGGTGCTTCTTGCTGGGTTTCCCGAATATATTCACCTGTACTATTTCGTAACTCCTCAAGAGAACCTGGAAGACAATATGTATAATGTGTACATAAAGAGGGATGGTAATAAATTACTCATTTTAATACTTCCTGCTCTTGCTGAAGCAAAACTAAAAAGTTGCTGCAATTTTATTTCATATTTATTTTAAAATCACCAATCCTGTCTTTTAAGAATTTTGGTAGGATATTGGTAACAAGACAGCCATGTGGTACATAAAAAGTCCATCTTTTACAAGTACAGCTGTCTGCTCGTGCCCAGGAGGAGCAGTGGCTGACACGAGAAACCAGCGTGTGGGCTGTGAGCACACGGCCACACAGCCGCTGCTGCACAGCACATCGTGGGGCGCAGGGCCATTCCTGGCACTGAGCACACACGGGATCAAAGGCACGGGCATAGCTGGCGTGCCACGATCTACAGCACTAGATGCAGATCCAGCGCTAAAGCCTCTGCATACTTCTATATAAAATTACATGGATGTCGACAAACCACCTGTTGGACTAAAGAAAAAAATAAATCGTGCCTCTGTAAGACCACTTTTTTCTGTATGTTCCTGTAAAATTGTTTCTTTGATTTTTTTTTAAGGCATATATTCTACTTTAAATGTTTTACAGTGTCCAACCTATGGAAAGTCATGGCAATTTAAATTTAAAAAGAAAAAAAAATAATAATTTTATATTTTAGTTTATCAAAATGCTTTAGAGCTGGGGGGGGTGCATATCTTGGTTATAATATTTACCAATCCACGTGCCTTCCTATGAATGACAATGTTTTAAAGTCAATGAAAAAAACAGATTAAGCAATGTCTCAACAATGCTTCCGACTCTTCCAACTACAAGTTTCTAGGGAATACTAACAAAAAGCTGTGTTCTGCTATACTGTGTGTTCTTTTATGCAGAACATGTTAAATATGCAGCATGGTGGTAATAATGCAAGGTCGAAGTAAACATAAAAGACAAACGAAATGTTTATTCACGCATCAAACAAACACCTATTACGTGTCTACGATATTCTAGGAGCAGATATGGGCTCCAGGGGTGAAAAGAGAATGAGTCATGGTCCTCCCCTCAAGACTATCTGCGAAGGACACAGAGAGGGACAATCACTGGAATTAAATGTGAGCAGTAGATTAACAGAGGTATGTACATGGTGCTGTGTTCAGTGATTACTGGAAGGCGCTGCAGGGAACAAGCCTGAGAATTTTCAAGAAAATATCCTTAGTTATAAAGTTTTAACACTATTTTTTAAATAGTCACTGGTTCAAAATTCAAAAGGAACAAATGTTTATATGTTGAAGACTTTTCTTATCACACCTGTCCCTAGTTACCTAGTTGGCCTCCCATAAGCACCCAATGTTAATACAGGAGTTTCTTCTAACACTGTAATATTGTTTCCCTGATTAATAAAGGCAGGGCCTGCCAATGACCCTCTCAGGAGTGTATTGTATTTTATTATGTATTTACATAGTATATGTTTATTGTGACTAAAAGCCACTCTGTAGTAAGTGTAGCAATCCATAAAAACAGACTCCCAATGTTACTAAATTTACTAAGTAAATTTCGGTCTTTATTAGTTAAACATACTTAAAGTGAAAATGGCAAGAATATCTTTAAAAATATTCTCCAGCATATAGGCTTTAACTGAATCTAAAATTACTGTCCTGGGTTCAATTGAATACATTACTCACGTGGGTTTGGGTTACAATGTGCCCAATGCTAATAGTGGTGATTCTGGTGACAATTTTAAAAGAAATAGATACTTTACGCAGTCCGCTCTCACGTGTCTTCCTAATGGAGACACGCCTGAGAACAACACATGTGACAGGGACTCCTCGCAACCGACTTTTCTCAGCACCATCCCGTCCCACCCCGCTTTGCTAGGTCTCTATCTCCCCAGCGCTAGCTCACTCAGCGTCTCCCAAATAACCGTGACAGCTAGCAGTTCAGCAAGCCGATGGTGTGAAGCAAGGTTCGCCGCACAGAATGGATGATAAAAAAAGAGCTATGGAGAGCATTAACCACGAAGAAAGCTGTCAGGAAAAGGCCCCAATCTCAGGTGTTCTAAACTCAAAAGACAGGGTTCTGAATATGTGGCTGAAATGTGACTAAAGATGGCAGATTTGGTATATCATCAACATTGGAGATGTTTCTAGCATTTTGGAAATGGAATACTCGGAAACAGAAGAAATATTCATGAGGGAGCTGAGAGGGTCAAAAGTGGGCAAGCAAGCAGGCTTATTTACTTATTCTGTTTGAAATAAACAGAATAATCTACATAAACTAACAAGGCAATCAGAACAAAGAGATTGCTGTGAAGTAGGAAATCAAACTGATTACCAAAGTGCAAATAACACAACATAAATGTTTAAAATCATGTACTTTCAAAGAGGTCAAAGTGTAAAATAACAATTTGTAATTCTGACAAAACCAATTTCTCGTAGAATAGGTAAATTAACAAAACCATTACAAGACACCATGCTTGGAAAGGAATAGTGTAATAAAACCATGACTAAAGTTTAAACACCAGGGCCAAAATCTACGTTGCTTTTTTCTAACTTACGTTCTATCATAGAGATTTATATTGCTTTCCTTCACTTAGAATCAAGATGCATCCATGAGTAAATAAAGATCTAAGAAAAAAATATAATTCTATCGCTCATATCAGAGCTCCCTAAAAGTTGAGCATATGTGTAAACTTAAAGAACATCTCTTTGTTCATTTTTATTAATAAGTAATGCTTAAATTGGTGAAATGAAGTCAAACAAAAATTTTAAACTGTGTTTATAAAGAGAGCAAACTATTTAAAGAAGCAAAATTGCCTTGGAAATTGGCCATCATTAACCGCAAAATAATATATATTCTCACAAGTTCATGTCATTCAATTTTAAGGCTATAGAAGCCAAGCTATCTTTGTAGAAAAAAGCAGAGGGGACTTTTGCTTATTTTATATTTTTGCATCTAAATTCACCCTGCCTCAACCTGTCACAGATAAACTGCTACTACCTAAACGTTCTCTCGGGAACAGGCCCGTCCATCTGCACAATTTAGCATATTTGCTCTAATTACTACAAGAGTAGCCTATTGTTGGTCCCATAGACAGTGAGTGAGCCCGAGGTCAGCAGGAAGAGCTGTTTGACCCAACCGCTGACCCCAAGGGATGCCCAGTAACCTGCTGGCCTGACCTGTAAGTGAGGAAAGAACCAAAAATTCTCACTAGGATTCATGGGTTTTTTTTTTTAACTCAAGAAGTAAAGTTTTTAAATAAGCATACCACAAAATCCCTTTACCAACCTACCTATGATATAACTTCCTTATTTTTTTTCATTAAAATAAAGCATTTTATTTTTATAAATTTGAATATTGTTAGACTGTATATTTTATACAATCACTATATGAAATATTTATAATAATTTACATATTTCAACTCTTTTACATGGATTTCAACTACAGCATGTTCTAGTACAATGGTTCTCAATGAGGGGAAAATCCGCCCACAGGGGATATTTGACAACCTCTGGAGACATTGATTCTCATGACTGAAAGGTGGGACTGGCATCTAGTGGGTAAAAGTCAAGGATACTACTGAACATTCTATGGTACACGGGACAGCCTCCCCAAACAAAGAACTGTCTGGTCCAAATGTCAATAGTGCCAAGGTTGTTCTAGTTAATAGAAAATTGAATTACTTCCTGTAATTGACTTGCCTTATAATCTAGTAAGTCAACTATTTCTTTCTTACCCCTAAATATCTACATCAAGTAATATTATATTGCACCTGTAACAGAATTACCTGGATTGACTGCTTAAATATAAGTCTCCCGAACCCCTGACAATGAATGCGAATTTGCTAGGAAAGGGATAAGGGAATTTACATATATATCCACAGCCCACTGCTTCTCCTGCACTCTAATTGTGAAAGCCAAATATCTTCTTTGTTTTATATAATAAAGTGGAGGTTTTTCCACTCTTAAATTCTAGACTTTATGTCGTATTTCCTTAAACAACTCAGAAAACAAAAGCAGATATGTTATTCCAGTTACTATATCAATATTTTAAAATTATACTGAGGCTAGAAAAGATTTTAGAGTTCATTCATAAAACCTTCTCATTTTATAGATGAGAAGATTCAGATGGGAAGTGCCTGAGATTATAGAACCAGTTAGGGACTGAACCACGGGCCTTGTTAACTAGCACACGCTATAAAGAGGTGTTTCCCTCCGAACATCAGGCTACAGGTAACATGCAGCAAACCTTTCCACAGGGCCCTAAAGTTCCCGTGTGGTCTCCGTCCCAGTCATTCCTGCATTTACCTCCAACGCTCTGCATAGGGAGATGGGATGTGATGGAAAAGTGATGTTGGATAAAGAACATCAAAATGAACTTGTGAACATCTGTAACATAATATAGGATTCAGCTCAAATTAGTGTAATGTAGTGCTGTTAACATAAATGCAAGCAACTGAAGATATAACACAGGGGAAATATATCAGGAAAGGCTCCCTGTAGAAGATCTTGAATCAGATCTTGAAGGAGAAAGAGGAGAAAGTTGATGAGGAAGAGGTATAGGGCATTTTTGATTCAAGGAATGATACATGCAAAGGCCCCAAAATAGAAATTAGCAAATTAAATTCAGAGAACAGCAAATAGTTTTAAGGGACTGTAGCAGGGAGGCCATATTGAAGAGTATTCAGAAATTAATTTCTTAAGATTAGCAGGCTAATTCAGAGAAGGGAAAAGAATTGGTAAAACCATCTAATGCCAAGCTGTGTGGATTCTCAGGACACCTGCAATTACTATACACCTGTTCTGTTTCCCACATAGTATTTATTATTCCTAAAATGATCACATTTGTTTGTTTACTTCACTTTTGTTGGTCTGCCTAACTACAATGTAAGTTCAAGGCACTAAGGGTTTAGATTGCAATAAGGAATGTCTAGAGTCAAGGAGACTACTTTAAAGTGAGCTGGACTAGTAGGGATGCTATAGGAATCACAATGGGTGTGACTAAAAAGAATCAGATGCAAAGAATCAAAGTTCACTGGACCTCAGTTTAGGTGCCCTCCAGATCTCCACCCTTGCCTTCCATTCTGACCACGGAAGCCCCAGACACAGCAGCTTCTCTGGTCATGGAGCCAGGCTGCTGTGACAGCTGAAGTACCCATATGCCACAGATGTGGGGCCCGAGAGCCACTGTCTCATGGAGACTGGCTGCACGGGACATCTGGAGAACTGGCATCCTGGCAGCTGCCTAGAGATGCAAGTAAGTGACACAACCTGAAAGTACAGAGGAGTAAATGTCCCCCTCTCCAGGGGGGTGGATTTTAACTAATGGGAATTCTACTTCATTCTAACAGAAGGGAGCCAGTGGATACATTCTCCTCTTTCCCTGCTCCTGAGAGACTGTTCTGACATGCCTTAGTGGACATGTCCTCTCTGGTGACGTTCTGCAAGACTGAGCGATCACTGGGGAGTCCGTTGTGAAGCTTGGGCTGGTAAAGTGACCCTCCTTGCATTTGTTCACCTGCCTTGCTCTATTCTCCCACACTTCCACTTTCCCACGCCCTGGTAAAGAGCTAGCGTGTAACTGACTCAGGCTGTTGTCTGGGCATGTCAGGCTAAGACAAAAGTCATCCTATCTAGTAAGTGAGACTCAACCCAGATACTTAGTGCAATGATTTCCGATCTATTTGAGGAAATCCAGCAGGGCGTAGAGATTTGCACCATGCTATTAAGTGGTGGCTCAGGCTTTCCATCGCCAGTTCGTCAGCTCAAAACTGTTTCCACCAGACGCTATGGCCGTTGCTGCAGCCATGCAGCAACCACTTGTCCATTTTTGTCATCGTTGTTCTACATGACTAGAGACTGTGCAAGATGGGATAGGAAGGAACTGAGGGCAAAAGAGAAGTGGGCAAGCAACACCCAGAACAGGAGCAACGGGGAAACTGAAGGAGACTAATTGCAGATCAACAATTTCCCCCAGCAGGACTTCCTGCTGCACACACAGGGTGCACAGCAGCCTTTGGAAGCCTCAACAGCATAAATGGCTAGAGGTGTTTTCTGATGAACGAGGCTTTACTTCTTTGGCAGGTAACTCAAGTCTGACTTTGGCAACAAGAACACCTGGAACTCAGTTCGGCTCTTGAACTGCTCCAAATTCCTCGTATCAGGTTCATTATGAGAAGCCACCTGTGTTTCTGCTCATCAAATCCTGCTGGTTTCTGGTTCTGATCTGGTGCAACACACCGAAGAGTCATTTCTAATTACAAAAGTAAAATAAATAATTCATAAGGATTTCCTGACCCTTCAGCTTAGAGCCCATGTGAAATTGGTCTATGTTGATGATCACAGAATTGCAAATTGCTTCAACACTTCTGCTAAGTAATTACTTAATCCAAGTAGTAGAATCTGAGTAATATAAATTAACAAGTGGTATGGCTCAGCTTTAATTAGTGGAAATTGTGAATTACAAATTTTTTTTTTAGGAAATACCTGTGGACGAGAATGCTATGTATTCATCAAACTCTGTTTTCTTTTTCTCTGGGGCACACAATGGAATGTAGGCAGAAATAGCCCTGGCTTGTGCAAGAAACCCTCCATGATTGCTCCCTTTTCCTAGCCACTGCTCGATAAGAGAGGATGACAAGGCCCGAGGGAAGTTCAGAGAAGCAAGGAAAGAATCCTGTGTCCCTAAATGCATGCCTTGAGCAAAAACAACTCCTCCACCCCCACACTCCCATCCCCCACACAGGAGTTTGACTTAATCAAGAAACACATTTTTTTTTCTTTTTTATGTTAAGAGACTGGAATTTGGGGGAATTGTTGGTTACAACAGTGAGCCTACCCTGACTAGTACAAGTTCATAATCAAACTAGGTTAACAGCATTCATTTAATCATTTACTTAACAGAGATTATTCATCTCATTTATTCATCTATTCAAAAGGTCTCTAGGGAGCACGTATTAACGAATGCATGGGACCAAATAAAATTGTACAAACTCATTTTTCTAAATGGCTCCTCTATGTTATATGAGGACGTTTTTTGTTCTCTTAAGTATTGTAAGTATTTCCACAACAATTTGGTTTATGATATTAATTAGCAATATGAAGCTTTCAGCCCGGGCTCTATCTGAATAGTCACAATTATGTCCAGTTTGATATATCAGCATTGTCCTGCTTTTCAATAATGTGCTCCTTACTAAGCCTGATTGGATGCCTTAGAAAAAATATGATCCCTGAACCATTTAGTTCCAC
The DNA here is from genome assembly GCF_020740605.2 of Lemur catta. NCBI lineage: Eukaryota > Metazoa > Chordata > Mammalia > Primates > Lemuridae > Lemur > Lemur catta. The sequence continues at coordinate 2,254,545 of NC_059153.1, read as the reverse complement.
TTCACTCTGTGGTTTTAGACTCCATACCTGAACTCAGAGGCATCTTTCAAGGGTTTGCAACAAAAACTGTTACTTCCAAGTGGAAAAACCTGGTAATAGTCATATAACATCATTGGCACATAGAACTAGACTGTATATTCTCTGAGTTATCAAAAATAAGAATTCAAGTGTATATATTTATATTAACTCAAGTTTAGATTTTAATTTTAATAGTTAATTATCAGGAATGGAAATTTTTTTAATTTTTTTAACTTTCAAGCAGAATGTGCCCAGCGACCACAAAGTTCCCATGCCTTAGGCTAAGCAAGAAAAAACATCTCAACTCTGTAACAATCAAGACCTAAAATCAATTATCAGGGTCATCTCTAAAAATTTCCAACCATTAACCTAAAAAAAATAAACCAGAAGAACATGCAGATAAAGTAAAACTGGTGCACATATCGAAATTTTAAAGATCTTTAAAGGGAATTCTGAACACTGTACATTGTTAAAAGAAATAACTAAGAATGAGCAGTTATGATGGTATTGATTAGTGAGAAAAATTATAATTCACATTAAGTTTATGTTATCTTTACAACATTAGGGACTTTTTAAATAAATTAAACAGTAATATAGATATTGCATTAATTACAGTTTCTAACCAGAAGAGAGCTTGTACATAAACAGGTGTTTGATATAAATGTTTCTTGAGCTGAAACATCTTCGGCATCAAAAAGCATCTGGAATTTCAACATTAAAAAATTCTAATTTTTTTTTAGCTCTTGCTTTAAAAAAAGATGATTTTTTTCAGTTTAGGTTTCCATTTTTACTTTTTAAAACAATTTATACAAAAAATGAAATTAGTTTAAATTTTCTATGTAAGACTCATACACATACTATAGTGCCTGAATTTCAAATCAGTACAGTCCAAATCAAAATGAATTGTCTATGAGTGTGTGAAAGTGTGTCTATTTTTAGTTGCAACTTATAAGATGAGCTAAAGGTATTCAGTGGCATATTCCAGATTCCCCACTAAACAATAAATGTATTTCATTTGGCATGTCTGTTAAATCAATTGTCCCAATCTCTTTCCTTTCATCACTACTCATGCTTTAAAAACCTTAAAGCTTTTATTTTAAATACAGCTGGGACTCATTAGTTCCTTTCTGCTAATCTAACTATCATCCTGTCACTTTTTCTTCTTTCCTTTTATATCCTCAACCAAATAAGTGTCATTTGCTTGCTTTTATTTTGGCTAGGAATTCAACTAAATCTGCTTTCCAACAAATCTGGTGCGTAGCATTCTAATTTTCCCTGTTACCTTTGGCTCACAAATAAAAACAAGCCATCTTCTGGTGGTGCTGTGACTCTGCTGTTTATTTGAGTTCTGCATTTGGAGTTGGAGCAGGTGCTATTTCTTCCTACGGCCTAAACATCAAAATATTTGTGCAATGGGCTTTGCATCCACTGATCTGTGTCAAGTCATAGTTACAGTGAAGCATATTTACGATGAAAAGATTTTCTGGCCCTGTGAGAACTCAAGTCTTACTAAGGTTCTAAATGTTGCACTTTTCCATTGTGTTTCTCTCTGAAAAGTAATGCCAAAGAATGCATTCATTGAGCATGAATTGAATATACAAATTATAGCTTGTGACTAATGACTTTTTCAAGAAGTGTGAAATTCCTTTTTTTATTGCTAAGTGATAGACATTTCTACTGACTTTGATATTTCTATGACAGTTTTCTTTCATTCTGGTTAGTGATTGGGAAATCTGCAAGACGAAAGTATTTATAGGCAGTGGGAAAGTATGTAAATAATGTGCCTCTGAAATAGGGGGATTAATTTTAATCAAATTTCTAGAACATGGGTATTATTACTGAGATCTTTGTTAGTAATTTTTTTTTAACAAATATCCTCTTCTTGAATTTTATGAAATAGAAAGAAAATGAGAATCTTGCCCTGATAGACAAAAGTTTGTAAGGGGGAAAAGAAACAAGAGCCTATAGGAATTTGTGTAACATCTTAAGTAGGTTTAAATAATCCTTGAAATTGAACCAGAAGCACATTTCATAAAACTCATCTTTCTCTCTCAAGGGTCCCATTCAGGACAACATGTGTGCAAATCCTGGGCAATATACGGCTGCAAAGTGAGGCTGGGGACTCCCGGAGAGTTAAGCCAAGTTCTTTCTGAGTTATGCCCAAAACTCCTCTATATTTTTGGTCACTGATTCCACCCATGTAACACAAAATGAAGAAATAAAGTCTTTTTCTCTATGGCTTCTTGAATGGATGAAGAACAAGTTCGAGAACATTCAAGAACAACAAATATTGTGTCAGGCGCTGTTCTTAAAATGTATCATTATAACATTTTTCTCATTTTAAGAACAGTATCATTACAATTACATTTGTAACTGCAACTGAAATAAGATTTTACTCTCTTCTCTGCTCTTCCAAAATCAGCTCCCCTTTTTCCTCTCTCCCTCCCTGCCTTCCTCTCTCATGCTTTGAGTCATACTGAATGTACATTAGCTTGGGGCTGAACACTATGTTAAGGCCTGGATATACCCCATGGACAAGATAAATATGGTAGAAAAGACCATGACTGAACAAGTAAAAGAAAAGTAGTATAAACAGATGCTATGGGAGCAGATAACTGAATATGATAATCTATAGTGACTACAGCAGCTCATCAATAATTTCAGACAGATGGAGGAAGATGAATTGGTTAATGATTTCATGGAACTAGGGAAACAATTTAGTCAAAACTGTTCATCTTGGCCTCCATTTATATATATCCTCAATTCCATAACCCAGTACATTTGGGTCAAGATGGCATGGATAATGGTAACTAGTTGGTTTTACAAGGTTGTTATTTATGAGGATTCTAAGAAAAAATGATGAACTAAGACTTGAGGATCCAACTCTCCTATAATGTCTCACCATTTCTTCTGAGGAGGTTCTGCACCTTGATGAGCGATTAAATGGACTGTTGCAATCCCTTGGCTAGAACTGTTTTCAGGGCTATGTGACACTTCAGTGACATCCTGCTGAACTCTTCCTCCATGGCAACCCTACATTCTTGCTTTCTATTCTGGCTTTAAAATGCTGACAATTTTAAGTGAATCTACTAGAGCATGCTCACCATCATGGACTGAAAAATACTAACAAATAAATATAAGAGATCAAAAGAAAGTACCAGCAAGAGAGTGAGGGTATTTGCTAGTTTACTTTGTAAATGCGGCATACTTCTCTTGCTTGGCAGTTTCTCTAGAAGTTGTAGTTCTTTCTTTGACTTACAAATAAGAAAAGATAATTATTATGCCAACTAATTTTATCACATGCATTTTACACACATACATATAAACAATACTTAGGACACTCAGTCATAAAAGATTCACAAATTTATATGATTATTTATAGTATTTCCTTTGCTAAACTCAAAATATACTGATGAAGTTCCAGTTCCTGTTGACATATATGACTCTCAGGAGCTACTATATATCATGTTAAAGTTTCCTTGCAGGAGATGCTATTTCAGCGCTGTGCCAGAAGTTTAATCTGGAGCCAGACAAAACTAAACCCTAAAGCTGCGACTCAAAGCTATTGTAAAAATTGATTCAGAAAGTATCACAAGTATATAAATCCTAAGATTTATCCTAGAGCAAACAAAATATTTTTAAGCTAAATTTCTTAGAATCTCTTAATAATCTCCTGATGTGAATTCATTGGAACATCCGTATTCGCCACTCTCCCTGCCCATATCCAGAGACTCGGTTTCTCTCATGGCATCTCTCACCTGCGCTGCTGCATGTGTCTCTAGGCTACTACACTCTCTCCCTCCTCCGTACCATCTGAAAATCATCTTGCTAAAAAATTGATAATGTCATCTTCCTGCTCCCCGGTCTCTATAGCTACAGTCCCCAACCACAGGAACCAGGCTGCACAGCAGGAAGTGACTGGAGGATGAGTGAGGGAAGCTTCATCTGTATTTACAGCCGCTCCCTCTCACTCACATCACTGCCCGAGCTCTGCCTCCTCTCAGGTCAGTCACTGTCTCCAATCACCGCCAGATGGGACCATCTAGTTTCAGGAAAACAAGTTCAAGGGTCCCACTGATTCTGCATTATAGTGAGTTGTATAATTATTTCATTATATATTACAATGCAATAATAATAGAAATAAAGTACACAATAAATGTTAATACACTTAAATCATCCTGAAACCAACCCCCACCCCCACCCCAGTCCCCCAGTCCGTGGAAAAATTGTCTTCCATGAAACCGGTCCCTGGTGCCAAAAAGGTTGGGGACTACTGCTCTATAGGACACATTTTAATTCTTTAACTTGGTATAAATGTTTTTATATAAATGTATTCCCAATCGACCTCTCTAGCCTCATCTACCACTCCATTTCATTCACTCAGTGTGTCCTGCCACATGCAATAACTCACTGCTGCCCACATGTGCTGCTTAGTAAATCCTGCCCTGCGCCTGCCATTTACTTTGTTTAAAATTCCTGGCAATCTTCCCAACTCAGCCTTCTCTAATTTAGCCAGGAACGGTTACCAATGTTGTCACAGTAATTTGTTCACCACTGTTATGAAACACATTTGTGTGTCATATTTGTCTATATTCCCTTGTCCTTCACTTGCTGTAGCCCACATAATCTTTGAGGGCAAAGACCATGTCTTGCTTATCTTTGTGTGTTTGCATATGTCTATATCTGTATATCTACCTACCTACCTACCGATTACTTAATATAAGTGCTCAATGACAGCTGCATAAATGAATTTTCTAAATACATATTCAGACTGAGTTGAACCATTTAGGCTGAGTCAGTCAGACTCCATCACAGCCCTAAAGATTTTAGTTAGACTGAATAGTACAAATGAATCTATGTCACAACTTATTTTCATCATAATATTGTGAAGTGTACCTTTTTCTTCAACTAATTTATTTAGATTTATATTTAAAAGTTTGCCTGAAGTCATGCCAATATTTGTTTTTCCTTCCAAAAGGGAAAAGAACAAAAGAGACAAATCAAAACATTTTAAATGTTCTTACTATACAGCATGTCTCTTTGCGAGATATTGTTATACTGGTATTGTCTAATTAGCCACAAGAGTTACATAATTCAATACTTAAAATTCCATGACTTATTTGAAAACTATGTTATTTCATATATTCATTTATATGAAAGTGGTTTCATATAATGGAGGAATAAACCTCCATATTAATTGTACAAGTCAAGAAAATAAATGTTAGAGTTTGGTGTTTTTAGCTATGAAAAGGAAAATAAATACGTCATAGAACTAACCTGACCTGAGGGCATATTCCAAAAATTTTGCTGAATCAATACTTTATTTTTCATAGAAAAAATGTAAGCAAGGAGGAAATTAAACAGTATTCTATATATATTTTTCTGATATTTTATTCACTGAGGAGACAATTCCCTAATAGAAAAGATAAAAATTACAGATAAGATTTTATTTATATGCTAAAAAGTATAGTTCTTGAAATAGGAAATCATAACAAGGCCTTCTAGAAACACTCTGTGATAAGCAGCTTTCAGAAGCTTTTGTGCTTAGTTTAAGTAGAAAACTGAATTTATTACAGTTCAGTGCAGGCTAGGCAATTCACACATCTTTTTAGGAGTTCAAACACCCATATCTGGTGAGAACTCTTGCTGTTTGTGAATGCCTACATGATCTTCTGATTTAAAAAAAAATGTTCTGCCCCCTGAATAGCAGAGGGGATTTGAACTCACTCTACCTCAATTCAGAGTACACAAGTCAATAGCACACTCCCTTCTCCCCAATATACGGATGGGCAGAGAGGAAAAAAATGGAAGAAGAAATCAATGCTTTTTTTACTTGAACGAGACAAGATTCTTTAAAATGAATATAGCATAGTGGTATATTTGCTTGCTGTAAATAATCCTATGCAGAAATAGCCTAGGTGTGATATCAGGTTTTTAAACAATAAATAAGCTACATTCTCGCTCAATTCTGTTGTCCAGATGTGACTTGTGATGGCTCCTGCAGACCTAACTGACCACTTGACATGACAGCAGTTCCTCCAGACACTGTATCTTGCCCTCCAGCTCCTCTACCCACTAAAAACATGTGCAGGTACTTCCCCCCGGGACATGTGCTCCATGAGGCAAAGGATTGTTTATCGTTCTCAGCAATCTATCCCCAGTGCCCTTCTCAATGCCCAGTAAGTTATTACCGATTAAACGGATGAATGTGAACCCTACCACCAAGACTCACTATCCACTAGCCCTTCCTGCCAGAGAAAGGTCAGAGGGCAGAACTGGATGCTAAGCAGGAGGCAGGAGGAGGCCTCCCCCAGCCTCCCTCCAGAGAGGCAAGGCCAGCTGAGAGCACCGGTACCCCTGACTCTCATCCCAGAGTTCCCATCTCTTGTTTCACTTCCCTGATTTATAAAGATTGAGTACAACACGCAATGCGACGGACTGAATGCCTCTGTACCACCTCCCGATTCCCAAATTCACATGCTGAAACCCTAATCTCAGTATTTGGAAGTGAGCCTCCGGGAGGTAATTAGGTCCTCAGGTCATTAGGGTAGAGTCCTCATGAAGCGATTAGCGTCCTTACAGGAATTGGCCAAAGAGCAAGCCACCTTTCTTTCCGTCATGTGAGGACACAGCAAGAAGACCGCTGTCTATGAACCAGGAAGAGGACTCTCACCAAGAACCTGACCTTGTTGGCACCCTGACCTTGGATTCCAACCTCCAGAACTCTGAGAAATAAACGTTTTTTGATTAAACCACCCAGTTTATGGCATCTTGTTTTAATAACTTGAGCTGACTTAGACGACACAAACTACTGTCATCAAAACGTAAAGTGAATGGTGTGAAATACAAAGTAAAAACAAGATAGAAAATACTGAAAACTCCACTTCACAGTTGTTCGCTTGCACATTTGTTTTTCCCTGAGCTTTTCCGAGGTAAGGGCTGTGTTTTATTCATCTCTGAATAGCCAGTACATGACAGAGTACCTGACACATAACTGGTGTTCAACATGTGTGTGTGGAATAAGTGGCGGCCACACGCCTTGGAAATACACAAAAGATAATGCATTTTCTGCAGATGGTGACTACCCAGCACACCTCTAGCCAGACTGCTCTGCCCACTAGGCTGGGCTTCACCAGATAACGATGCTGTGGAATCAAGGCCACTATTTAAGGACCAGTCTGTACAGAGGACATGGACCTCCGTGCTGACGCCGAGCCAGAGGTATCCCAGGGAAAGAGGCCTGACGAGAAGGTTTAGTCAGTTGTTTCCCCCCCCTGAGGCAACAGTTCCAGGCGTGTTGAGGCCTAATGTGTCCTAAAGGGTCACCTGAACCATCAGCTCTGGAAGCCCGAGACTGCATAGCAGCAATTTGCTCACTGAGCTCACGGAGAACATTTCCTTAAAACTCCTTTCTCTTCTCCCTCCGTCCACTGTTCAAAAATATTTATTGTGCCAGGCAGTGTCCAAGGGCTGGGGATAAGAGCAACGAACAACAGAGTTACAGTCTTCCCCCTCACAGAGCTCACAGCCCGCCTAGCAAGAGAAACAGACATTTAAGCAGGCAGATACAACAAAATGCGATAAAACACGGAACAGGAAGAATGAGGTACTTGGCAAGGACACGATCCCAGGGGGCGGGAGTGAGGGGCAGAAAAGTCATCCCTGAGGCAGTAATGTCTAAGTTGGGACCTGAAGATGAATTTAATTGATTTAAGCCTGTCTACAAATCCACATCCTGACCACAATCTGATCCTTCTTGCCTCTTGTGGGTCTAAGTGTCCTGCCTGCAAGACCATAATCCATCTTGATTATAATCCATCTTGATTATATGACTTTGCCACAAACCATTTCAATTCTCCAACTAATGACTGCACCCCCTTTTGCCCTGTTAGGACACTAAGACCCAGAATCCCTCTCTGAGGCCAAAATTTGGAAGTTCCTCTAATGCAATTCAGTTGAATAAACTGCATCCTTTGGGTAGATGCCCAGTCGTGGGACTGCTGGATCAAATGGTAGTTCTACTTTTAGTTCTTTGAGGTATCTCCATATTACTTTCCATAGAGGTATGGAAGTAACATTCATCAGGTGTCAGGCAGGTAGGAGGGGGAGGAGGGGACAGTTATATTCACCCCTAGTGGGTGCCGTGCACGTGTCCGGGGGATGGGCATGCTTGTAGCTCTGACTCAGGCTGTGCAAAGGCAATATGTGTAACCTGAATGTTTGTACCCCTGTAATGTTCTGAAATTTAAAAACATAAAAATAAAAATAAATAAACTGCATCATAGGATCTCTTGAGACTGAGAATAGCAATGTAATAGTCCGTGTGCCTTTAAAACAGACACACTTCCTCCTGTCAAGACCTTAACGGATCTAAGCTGAATGGGAAGACAAAATCCACATCATGAAAAGCTCAGCACAGGGCAAACAGTAATCACAATTGACTGGTCGACAATCTACAAATACAGGAAGTTATTATGCAAATATATTTAAAATAAAATGTCTATTTAAGCATTTAAAACATCTTAGGGGTGATGAACATTCTATCTAGTAGCTTTTGATATAAAAAAAAGCTTGATTTTTAGGAAAGTACCAATAGCAGTTGTCAGGATTCTTATTAAAATTGGACATTATAAAAAACCATGCTGTGAGATGTGAGGTATTTTTTGATAAATTAAATGCCCTTCAGATAGATTCCTAACTGGTATATTATGGCAAATATTATTTTCAATATATTAATAAATTGCATAGAAGTATATAATTTTACTGTATATGAGGACATGCACAGTTACATTCATTTTTACTAAGAAAATTAGAATGATTATCTTTCTATGACCTTCTCTGTGAGTATTGCTTTTCTATGAGCCACCAAATGGCAAACCTGCACTGGCAAAAATACCAGTGTAAAAGAAATTCAATGGTACAATGTTCGCTATTCAGGTGACAGATACACTAAAAGGCCAGACTTTGCCACTATACAATTCATCCATGTAACAAAAAAACCTCTTGTACCCCCTAAATTTATTTAAATAAGAAAGAAATATTTACCAAAAAAAGAAAAGAAATTCTCACAGAATAAGAACTCAGTTTGTTACATGTCAATAATTACGTTCAGTTTAAAGTAAGTCATTCATAAACTCAAAAAATAATCATTGTCAGATATAATTCTTTTATATTCAGTACAGGTTGAATATTCCCTTATCCAAACTATTTGGAACCAGAAATGTTTGGAACTTTTTTGGATTTTGTAATATTTGCATTATACTTAACTAGTTGAGCATCCCAAATTCAAAATTCCAAAATCTGACATGTTCCAATACGCATTTCCTTTGAGCATCCTGTCAGCACTCAAAAAGTTCTGGATTTTGGAGCATTTCAGATTTGGGAGACTCAACTTGTATTGCTATATTTTTTAACTTCATAAGTACTAAAAGCTAAGTGCTGAGAGAGGTGCTAGAACAAAGAAATCATAACCTTTAGGCCACTTTCTAAATTCCATCCACAGATTATAAGGAAAAATTTATTACCTTCAGAGTCGCTGATGCTTATAAAAATTAAATTCAGCTCTGTACCTAAAAACATTAAAAGTCTATGGATCACAAGAAGCAACTGTGGTGTGAAACCTAAAATTAAGGCTCTATATCGTATGTAGCCTTGACATCTGGTGAAACGAGGAGGGCCTGGGATGGCCTGTCTGCAAGTTCCTGTCCCCACTCTGCACCAAGAAATCAAGTCCCCCAGCCAACTAACCCTTTTATCTCAGGGACCAGATACACAGTTTCTAGGACGTTTCCGTTCCCTACCCATCCACAGAATTTTTAAGCAAACCAATCACAGCCTTCCACAGGATCCAGGGGGTGCCCACCCTTTGATTCTATGAAGCCTGCCTCCCACAGCCTTTGGTTGTCACTCTGGCCCTGGTGCAGCCCCTCCGCGGCCCTGCAGAGCATGGGGTATCCTCTCCTCCAGCTCTGAGAATAAGTGACTGGGAAACCGCAGTTAGCATCCTCTGTCCAGTGTGGAGTGCCGTGTGCCCTGTAACTCGAGGGCAGGAGTCTGTCCTTCACCGCTGGGGTAAACAAGAGCTACTAAAACAGCAACTTCACTGGCTGCTTAAAGCAGAACCACAGACCTGCCTTTCATTCATACAGACCCTCATTGCAGTTGAGTGTTTAAAGGCATCTGGAAGTTTCTAGGGGCTTCTGCTCATGGTCAAGGTCATGAAAAATGACATCGAGTTTCTAGCATTACAAAGCAAATAGTTTGTACCAAATCCAAACCTGGGTGTTTATGCAGCTAATATATTTTAATTTGAAAATTGGGGCCCTAAGAGTAAGCCCATACCACTCAATGAATATGACACAAAGTAATCATTATTAACCAAGTTTAGTGTACACTAGTGTAGGCTGAGGGGAATCTTGTCCCATTGAACCACTAGATTGGGGAATTGTAGGGCATTCCAATAAGAGTTCTTCACAGGAAACACAATTGTAATTGTATCCTAAGATCATGCTACTTTCCCCCTCCCAATACTTTTTAAGATTAAATATTTCTCTGCTGGTACTTTAAGTCAATCTACCCAAGTATTCACAAAACATGAGGTTTTATTTATCTATTTTTCCCAAGATTTAATTTTTAGAAATAACTATATTGAATTATTCTGAGAATAAATTATTTCAATATCTTTTGAACTTCTAGCAATTCAACAGACATATCTAAGGCCACACAAAATGCCACAGCAGAGCTGAAAATACAGGTCAAGTCCTGTCTAATGAAGACCTATTTGCATCTAATAAGGTTTTTCCTACATCTTTATGAGGCCCATGGTATCAGTATTTTTTGATTCATTTTAAATGATTTTTAGCTTATACCTCATGACCTACCAAACGTCTTTTCCGATAATAGTCAAATCCTATAGTGAAGATATTGTTTGATGGAACTGCATTTGATAATAGCATAATAGATCATAAATGTTCAAAAAGTTCTACTAATTGTCACACAGTCATTCAAATCCATTCAACCAACACTTACTGGACACCCACCAGGGCCACTACAGACACGACAGAGATAAAATATATAGTCCCTTTCCTCAAGGAGTTCACACAGGATCTAGAGGGGGGACTTGACCTAAAAGAGTGGAGGATCCAAGGAAAACACTGATAATTAATGCCTCTCCCACAGACTAGGCAGAGTCCAAAAAACACAGGTTGGAGTAAAAAAAAAAAAACAAACCAAAAGTGGAAATTAGAAAGTTCTAGAAAGAGAGTAGAGTGCTGAGTGAGTTAAGATAGCTTACAGGTTGATACATGGCTTGAATTGTGGTCCAGCAAAAAGGTATGTCCAAGCCCTAAGCCCCAGGACCTGTGAACACGACTTCATTTGGGAACAGGTTCTTTGCAGATGGAACTGTGTGGAGGATCTCAAGATGAGGTCACTCCAGATCAGCCAGGTGGGCCTAAGTCCAATAACAAGTGACCCTAAGATAAGAGGAAAAGACACAGACAGAAGCCAGGAAACACAGGAGAGGGCCCTGTGAGGAAGGAGGGGGACAGAGTCGTGCTGCCAGAAGCCAAGGAATGCCTGGAGCTACGAGAAGCTGGAAAAGACAAGGCAGGATTCTCCTCTGGAGTTCCGCGGGAATGTGGCCCTGCTCACACCTGGGTGGTAGAGGGCTGGCCTTTGGAACTGAGAAAAGATAAATTTCTGTTGTTGTAAGCCACGTTTGTGATAGTTTGTTACAGAGGCCATTGGAAACTAATACAGGTGGGTACCTATGTGTGGATTTCCTGGCCTAGGAACAAACAGCAGGAGTAAATATGTAAACAAACAAAATCAATTTCTAAATTGGAAGAGCCTATTCTCTTCTGTGGAGACAAAAGATAGAATGTAGTGGCATCTGTATTGGCCTAGATCAGAAGTCCCATCTGTCACTGCCCAGCTGAGCCATTTGGACACAGTCCTTTCAGAGCCTCCATTTCATTGTCTATAGAGTGAGTGGGACCCAGGGGGAAGACATTACAGGTTAAAAATGTAGGGTAGACAAAACCTAAACCACAGCCTACAGCACCACCCACCCATCACTGCCTTTGAGGATTGTTGGTAAAAAGCTCTACTCAAAAACATTAAAATGGAATAGCTTGTGTTATTCCAGGGACCAAAGTGAACTACAAAACTTTTTTTCTGCTGGGTCTCCTCCTTGGACCAGTCCCCATCCCATATTGATGCTGAACTTTCAGAGGAAATGCAGCGGGCACCATCTGCTATCAATACAGCCTCCACTTCTCCCCGCCAAGATGAGTCCTGGGCCAAGTTCAGCTTGTGAGTTAACAGGAGGTGACAAGCCTGGCAGGACACGAATTCTCCCTGCATGATTGACTCGGCCTGGCTGACCAGCTCTATGCTAATGAGGATGTGCCAGATCTCCCAACAAAAACATTTTTGAATAATTTAAAATGAGAGCAGAAATTGCCAGGTAATTTGATTCATGGTGTAATTATGGTTCCAGTTAAATATGCTTCTGTGGGTGCCTCTATGGCAAACATCAGTGACAGCAAACAGCCTGTTATCAAAATTGACCATATAAATATTGCAAAAGAGCAGAGAGACAGGTTAATCCTGGGAGGGAAGGCAGTGAAGGTAAAGCTAGCCTAAGCTATCGTGAGCTGTCACTCTATAAAGAATGGAGTAGTGCTTCAAACGCAATTCTAAATGAGTAAGGGAATTAAACACAAGTAGAGTATCTATTTTCATCCATTACAGTGGGTTTACAGACTGATACTTATGATTTCTGGGGAATTGACTTCAATTTCTTACCCTAATACAGTTATCTATTTAAATAAGTTTTACCATCCTGGCAGTTCACGTCCCATTCTATAGACATCCTCATGCCAATTATTCAAATGAGATACAACAAATTCAAATATCTGAAACATTCCTTAGAATAGGGGGTTGCCAAGTACCTTTTTCCTAAGGAATCAAAATTCAGAAACTTTTTCAACTGTGCTGGGTAAGGGTTTATTAAGCATGGGCCCAGATGTTGTTTTGTAAAACATGGTCGGTTAGCCTGAACATTGGAAAATGAAGGGAAAAATATCAACAACCAGAACTTTCCAGCTAGTGGGAGCTTTGTATAAAAAAGAGCACTGAACTAAATGTGAAGCCAAATGACGCAGATTTACATTCGACCTTGAATTTATTAGCTATGATGAGGGTGTAAGGCAAACTGTCTGATCTCTCCAAGCCTCAGTTTTCTCATCCAGAAAATAGATTTCATAATATCTAGCCAACCTGCCTCCCATGAATTTTGAGACTCCAATTAAATGGAATATTGTATATAAAAGTGTTTTTGTGACATAAGGACTTAAAGACTGTAGGATAATAATCACTCAAACAGGTAACATTAAGGAACATACATTTAAGCAAATGTTAGACTTGCATTTTTAAAAAGACAAAAAAAAAAAAAAAGTCCTCGTAAAATGTTTTTCCAAGTTTCATCTGCCACCAGGGACAAGAATTCAGGAAATGTTATCCTCATTTCCTAGTCTGAAGGCACAGCAATGACAGGAGGAGCTTCAGGGTGACGGTCACCACCTGTGTCCCACTCTATTAAATCAACATCTCTGAGATGCCTCCAAACTGGCAAGAGAAGCTCATCCTCTGTTGAGTCACAGACAGCCTTCCCTGCAACCTGCCTTAACTGTCCTTGCCTCCCCCCACTGCACCTGACACGACAGCTGCTTGGGCAGCTCCCACCAGAGCTGCGGATTTCAAAGCTCTGCACCACTCAACTATGCATGCTCGTCCCATCCCCTCACACCACGGTCATCTGAGACTGCTGACACGCATTCGTGATCCTAAACATTTGCTCCTCGTTCAGTTTTTTTGGATTTCAGAAACCAAACTCCCTGTTAGAAGCCTTGCACGTTAGGGGAGAGAGAGGTAGTTTCCATGTGAATGTATAATCATTTATCTCAATTTGTTTTACAGATCTCATTATTTGAAATAACCGGTCACAAAAGCACTTAAACACCTGTCTTATTGATTAACTTTCTGTGTTATATATGTTTTTGAGATCTTCCACAAAACCAATCTGAACTTCTTCAGGCTGTATTTTTGTTAATGTGGTCTTCTGTAGTTTGGAAACTTGGAAACTTACTAGAAGAGATTATCAAAATGTTGCTTTATTTTTGAGTAGAGGTTTAGAAAGTTCTGTGGTATGTTTCTTGTTATTTAATTAACAATTAAAACTTAATGACAAAATGCTTTGCATCTGAAATCAACAAGGATTTTTCCATGAGCAAAGACTACAATTAGCCTATTATGAAGAGATTTGCATATCTTAATTATTGTGTTCTAGGGCTTTTGTCAAATAGAAGCCACAGTGCAGAAAGCACTATAGGGTTTTAGGTAAAACGTTAACTCTCTGCTCTTAGTGTGTATGTGTGTGTGTTAACAAATGTATTTAAAAGCATAAATATGTTATAACAGGAATATATCTTGTTAGGATGGGGCTTTCATTTCACTGTACGTATTTAATATCTTGTTTTCAAAATTTACTTGAAGAGAAGGATATTAGGAAGATTAAAATGTAGATAAATTGCTTGTAGTGGTCAAGTTAATTATTAATAAATAACACACAAATGACCATGGTATTAATATAAGACCGTTGGCAACACTGTCAAAGTGGCCTCAAAATGCAAAGCTGATTACTGAAATAATTTTGACTCTGAAGCCCAGATGAGAAGTCAAAGTCATAAGCATTCAGGTTTTTAGTTCTCCAGCTCCGATGACTAGATACTAAAAAAAATCCTAAAATATAATAAAGTTAATTCATTCCTTTATTCACTCATTTAAATATTACATAGAGAGTTGGGTAAGTCACTTAACCTCTCTTTGCCTCAGTTTTCTAATCTGTAACATGGGGCTAATAGTAGTACCTACTACATAGGATTGTTGTAATAGAAAGAATTAATGTATGAAAAGTACTGAAAATAGTGCCTGGCACTGATGATATGGTGGTGATGATTACATATAGAACTTGGAGGACTCAAAGATTTAAAAAAAAAAAAAAAAAAAACCGAAAACACACCCCTTATATTAAGAAAGTTTCTAGTAAAGTTTGTTAAATAAGCTTCAAATCTGTATTTTTGAAGTTTAAAGATTCTATTTAAATAGCCACCTGCCACAAATCTAGGAAGGAGAAAAAAGAGAATAGAATAAAAGGGAAGAATGGGGGAGAAAAACTGATGAGGAAAAATTTGTCCCTATACCAAATGATGAACAGAAATCAATTTCATAGATTTCCATTCCTCCATCATACCTCAAGCCTCAGGAGTAACGAATAAGCATTTGTTTTGTAATTAATAGGAGAAATGCAAAAAAGCCTTCATTTCATTTTACAAGCTTGCCTAACTTCTCTGTGCTTTGCTTTCTTCTTCCCCTGCTCCAAGTGATTTCAAATGTAAAAAGTTGTCTTAACGATGATTCATAGATACAGCAAGCATGTTTTTTTAATCTCTGTATAGATCAAGAACTTGAACCAGGCATTTTAGATTCTCTGGGCATCTTGTAAACATTAGAAACTCTAAATGCAAAAAACAACGTGCTATGAACTGTGAAGCATTCTTCATCATCAGAAATAAATACTAAACCTAAAAGCAAATTTTCCAAGGAGGATACAACACATATGCCCATATATGCTTAAAATATTCAAAATAGCATTGTGATTTCTAGTGTGCAAGTTGAAATAGTAAAAAATAAATTAATTTTTAAACTTAAGGTATTTATGAGCCCATATTACTAATATCTTTATAACACACAGCAGCTTTAAAAAAAAAAAATGATTGGGAACCGGAAACTCTTTCAAAGCTCCTTTCACAAGTCTCCTTTGAAGCCGGCCTCATGAAGAAAATGCTGCTGACTAAAATTCTTCAGCTTGGAGGATACAATGTTATTATTGTCTTACGGTTCAGAGCTAGGAAAAGTATCCGTTGGTTTTCTCAGCTCTAGGTTTTCAGGACTGAGCAAGGATATGGCTTTGTTCCAGATAGAAGTTTTCAAGGAATTTTGCTTACAAGGAAGTGCTAAACCGGGCACTTTAACATTCATATTTACTTTGTTGTTAAATGAAGGTAAAGGTTCAATTGCCATGGATTAACTCTCACTCCCATAAATTCAAAACCCCTCCAGAGGATTCTACTCTGGGAAGAGAGTGAGATGCATTAACACTCCATTAATATCTTCCTTGGAAACATTCTTTCTAACATTTATCTCTTCATCAATTCCTGCATCTGTAATGAAATGCTTGTGCTGGTATCTAACGAAATGAGCCTAATGAAGTGCTAGACACCAAGGTAAGAAGCAAGTCTGCTGCACTGGCTCCTGGTGTCAGATGCACAATGGTACTTTCTAGACTATATTTAGCTCCAAAGTCACGGTCAGTAGCCCGAAGACTTAAGGTACAATCTGAAAGAACTTCAAGTTCTAGCGTTGCCTGAACAAGCCAATCAAGAGTTCTATTTTTAAGTCATAAGCCAGACGCTGAGATAATTTCCAGTTGTACATCCTTTTCTAAAGTGAGAAACGTCCTGAAAGTGACATCCTGGAATCACAGAATTCCACGGTGGAAGAGATCTTAGAGATCACACGCAGCAGCTTCCTGTCCTTTGCTTGAAACTCTACCGCAATATTCCTGCCAAGCGGTCCCCGTTCAGAGACGGGGAACTCACCACCGCGTGAGGAAGCTCATTCCTTATTCAATGGTTCAAACTATTCCAAAATTCTTTCTTTAGTGGAGATTAAAGCTTTCTCCTGGGAAGTCCCATCTCTTGTTACTGACTCTACCCTCTGGGGCCCCCAAAACAAGATGAGTCAGTGGAAACTTTTCACTGGCATAAACTGGTTTGTTGTTTTGAAATTCAAAGATTTGTAGAAAAGAAAAAAGTGTTGTAAGCAGTCAAGAATCGTGTTAAGGTTAAAGAAAGTCAGTTTTAAGGCCTTTTTTTTAAAAAAAAAAAAAAATGCATAGCTCAGCTTTTTTCCCTGACTGTACACTTTAAAATAATAGCTTTACCTCCCCTAAGATTATCCATATCATAGGAGAGCCGGGGATGAGGAAATATTTGTTTATGATAGTTTTACTTGGATTAAGTAAATCGAGTCCTTGGGCTATCATGAGTCTATGGGCCAATAATAATAATTGCTTTCATACATTGAGCACTTAACCATATATACAACATTGTGTTAGGTGCTTCTACAATAGTTCTGAAGCATCATTATCCTCATTTTACAAATGAGAAAACTAAGGCTTGGAAAGATTAAATGTGTTCTCCATGATCACACAGGAAGTAACTGGAGGAGCCACAGGTTCAAATCCAGGTCTGATTCCCAGCCTCAGTTTCTTCTGCTATACAAACCCTTCTTGGCTATTTTTTGCAAAAGAATTTCTATAGCATTTCCCATTCTTTATAATTAGAAGGTCGCTATAACTATAATTAGAAGGTCTCTCACAGACTGAATGTGCCCCCCCCAAATTCATATGCTAAAGCCCAATCCCCAGTGTGGCCGCATTTGGAGATGGGTCTCTAAGGAAGTAATTAAGGTTAAATGAGGTCATAAGGGTGGGGCACTGATCCAACAGGATTAGCATCCTTCTAAGAAGAGACAGCAGAGAGTTCACTCACTCACTGTCTCCCTGTCACCTGACAGCACAGTGACAAGGCAGCCATCCGCAAGCCCCAAGGAAAGGCCTCCTCAGAAACTGCCCCTACCAGGCCTTGGTCTGCAGGACTTCCAGCATCCAGAACTGTGAGAAAATGAATTTCTGTTGTTTAAGCCCCCCAGACTGTGGTACTTTGTTACGGCAGCCCAAGCAGACTAATATGAATATTATACAACATCCTTCTGCCATTTGCCAAAACCTACCGACTATGTGAGAGAAGAATGGCAGTGAGGCATCTCTCGCCAGAACCTGCCGGTGACCGGTGGGATGAAAGAGAACCACCCGGAAGCCGCCTTCCCGGGGCCTACCTGCTGACTGTGCCACTTTAGAGAAACTACTTTAATGCTTGGTGACTCAGTTTCCCCAGTAAACTGAGAGATCTAAGTTCTAACATGCCATTATCTTATCTGTATGAAAACAAAACTTTTTTTATTCTTTATTTCAGATTTTGTTTTGCATATTTATTTCATTTTTCTCTTTTCTTGGATATTTATTACTTCTTTGGATTTTTCATGTAAAAAAATTATAGAAAATGATATAAATAGTAGAAATTTTCAGAAAAGAAGAGATCTCTAGCTTTTAAGTTAATTTTATTTGTGAGTGCATGCCAGACTTCTTCCATTAAATGATCTTATGCTGCCTATAAAAGCATCCCAACACAATTTTTTAAAAAGCGTCTCAAGAATCTAAGAATGTTCTAGTAGTGTCAAGAATTCTTGAAAACCCAAAAAAGCTCACCAAAGACAATGGAAGCTCTTCTGTGATTGCCTTTCAAGCAGTCCCCTCCTGGAGGGTAGCTCATTGCACAGTCTGACAAATGGGACAGGATTACTACACCAAGGAGACAGTAAAATGTAGGCTTCCCCACCTGGGGATAATTCTGTGTCCCTCTAAACAAACTGGAGAAGAAACTTTTACATAATGTTTGCCTTCCAGATGTAAATAATCTGCTCCCAGGAGCTCATTTGATTAGAGAATGTTTCTGAGGAGGTCCGAGGTCGTGAAATCAACATCAGCAAATGGTTTGCTCTCTTCTGTGGCCAGAAACTGGACTGAAAACTGTGTTCATCTATCTCACAAATTCAAACTGTTGATGGTCTATGGAAAGCGGTGTGAGAAAATAAAGGAGGAGCCGGTGCAATGTGATCATTATTACTGGGAAAAACCCTTAAGGGTAAGATATTGGCTAAACACTAGTGTTATTTCTATATTAAAAAGAAGGAAATATTATTTAAATTATTTTCAAAATACTTGAAAGAAATGAGAAACTATAGAAATTATTGTAGTGGTATACTACCCTTTTCCCATACTGACATGAGTCGTGTGTGTGTGCATTCTCCCTCTCTCTCTCTCTCTATACACACACACACACAAAATAAACTTTTTCATTCTTTCTTCTTTTCAAAGACTTCTCCAGGTTTCTATACTTGTATTTAAATTAATTAGATTCAAAAAATACCTGAATCCAAGATTTTAGGATGAATATTCAGTCATTTGGCTTCTGCTTATCTAACATATTAAAAGCATAGATAATGCAGCCACAGTGCCTGATTAAAAATCCTACCACTTGTAAAATTTAAGGCAAGTTATTTGACTGCTCTCTGCCTCAGTTTCCTTATCTGTAACATTTCAAAAAGGATACTTACTTCATATGGGGTGGTGGGATAATTAAGTGAGTTAACATACGAAAAATGCTTAAAACAGTACCTGGCACACTGTAAGAGCTACATAAGTTAGTTTACATTATTTATTCATACTTATACATCATGGCATAGCTTTAAAATGAAGCTACTACATAATTCTGTAAAATTATTTTTTTCTTAACCCTCTCCGATGGTGGCTTCATTTGATTGGGGTGACACAATGTGTTGACTCAAACTGCAATGGAGAAATGTGGTATTTTGCTAAAACCAGCTGTACCCCTAGCCCAGGCTATACAAGTGTGATGTCTTCTCTCTCATACTATAGCGATGAAAGTGTATCAACTGAAGAAAAAATTATTTAAGGGCAAAAAATAAGCAAACAGACAACAAAAACTGTTCTCCTTCTTCTTACTTAAAGGTGTACATTGTCAGGCATCCCCTAAAGCAAGCCATAAGAAGGCACCTATGAGGGTACTCCCCTTCCTAGCTGGAAGCAGGCGGCTAGGGACGCATGTTGGTACACTGCATCCTGTGTACTTCCGGACACAGGAAGATCTTTGAAAGCAATGCACTCCACAGTGCCGTTTCTCATGATTCCATTTGTTCAGAGCGTCAGAGAAATGTGGAGTGGGGGAGTAAAACCAAGAGAAGACACTATTTCAGTACAGCTAAGCCACACTAGACAGACGCCTATTAGCATGAAGAACTGGGCATAAAGGCACACATATCAATCCTCCAGGGAGAAGCAGATTTGAGAATCTATATCCAAGTGGTCCCAAGAATAGGAACAAATGCAAGCCACTGGCAATCATCTCCTATATGTCTGCCATCTCAAGATTGAGTAAAGAAAAATCAAGAGTGTAAAAGGAAAACAGTACTACAAAACAAAGTAAGAAGACTATCAATCTGAAGAATAAGGAAACATCTAAACATTATTTACCACAGGAAATTCTCTGTAGTATGCAAAACAGCATGCCTTTCATGAAAGAAATCTAGAAGAAGAGTACAGGGTGATATTAAAAGACCATGGGACACAGTAAATAGGAATAATGCTAAATATATGACAATTCTGTGTGTGTGCGCATGTGTGCATGTGTGGAGAGAGAGAAGGTAATTTAGTTAATGGAAATCATACACAATTTTTAGTATTGTTTCAGTTAACATTAGAATGAATTTTGTTCTCAAATCATTAAATTTTCTTTTGAAACAGGATTTTTTAAAAGGTATATAACATTTCCTCATGTATGTGTTCCATCATGTATGATTCTCTTACTGTTGGATATTTAGATTCTTATATTTTTCAACTTTAAAGCATATTGAGCACCTTTGTGCTTACAATTTTCATAACATTTTTGATTATTTCTTTAAGATATATTCCCACAAGATTGATGGGTCAATGAATTTTCTTTATCTAAGATTCTTAATACATATCAACAAATTGGTTTCAAGAAAGTTTGTTGAAGTTTGCTGTCTCATCAGCAATATTTGTGACTATCCTTTTCACAAAATCTACTTCAGCACTGTATCTACTTTTTATCTTAAAATTTCATAAGTCTTGTGTTGATTACAAATTTTTGCTAATTAGGTTGAGCACTTTTCCTGTATTTGTCTAGTTGTTGCCTTCTGTGAACAGCTTATAATTGTCTGTGCCAATTTCGCCTCTTAAGGCACGGATATTCTTTTTAGCTGAAAGAGCTTTTTTACATTTATCAACTTTTAGTATCGGTGGGAATTTTTTCCACCAAGTATTTGTCCTTTGACTTTCATTTGTGGTATTTTCCTAAATGAATGTTAGTTTACAATTTTATGTTTAAAGAAAACTAACAAGACAGGGATAGAAATAAATGAGCTTAGAAGCAATAAGAACAAAATGTGTGCTCTAGAAAATACAATCGGTGATATGAAAGAAAAGTATGAGATATTCTTTTAAAATGCAGAAGAAAACAAACAGATGGGAAAAAAAATGAGAAAAGAAGACATGTTTGTGGACCAAAGAATGCAGAGCTGGCCCATTATTGTGGTATTTAGTTCAAAGTGATTGGAATGAAAACAGTAATAGAAGACATAATCAAAGAAAAGCTTTCCTAGATTAAAAAAACTCATGACTACATGAATGGAATGGGCTTACCACATTTCAGGCAAAATCTATGGAAAAAGACCAATGGCAAGAAAACATATTGAAAAATATTTTAATCACAAGAATAAGGAAAATATTTACTAAACATTCAGAGGAAGGCAGGCAGGCAGGAACGGAGGGAGGGAGGGAAGGAGCATGGGGAAGGGGGCCAAGGGAGGGAAGCAACATTCATACACAGATTGCCCAAACCTCCTATCCACTCCTATGCAATCCCATTGTGGGGATCATTGGCTCCTTTCTGGAACATGAACAATGCAACCTTGGCAGGAGCAGGGGAGAGACTGAGGTTGCAAGGCAGGACAGTAGTTGGTCAGGCTCTCAGAGAAAGTCATGTGTGCTGTGAGCAACCTTAATGATATGAGAAGGTGCAATGGGAAATTTTCATGCAATGAAATTTTCATAGGCCTGAAACTACCTGATCATCTGGGTCAATTTCTTCTTAAAGATAACAGGGAGTGGATGGTTGCAATAAGAATTGATCAGTTATACAGGACAGGCTAAATATTCTAAACCTTGCAGTTTCATTGCTGTCTCATAGTCCATCGCTCCTCTTTTTGTATGAGCCTGTAGATTTTAGAGCTAATTAATAAACTCGGGCACACTCATCAAATCTGACATTTAGAGCTGCAGAGCGGCATCTTTTCATCTGCCATTTCACATAAGGCAGCAAAGTGATGATCCAAAAGAAGACTTTGAGAATGGCCTTAATTTATGAGTTCTGAAATTATTTTAGATCTGTGGCATAAAACCTATCACCCTTCTGCTCTACAATAGTGCTACTTTTAAGGGAAGATGGCAAACTGCTTGAGCATTTTCCTGCAAGGTTGCTAACACACACCAGATCACTATCCCAAAGCCGACTGCCTGCCAGAATAGTACGCAGAAAGCAGGATTTTAAATAAGCCACAAACCATGCTTCTTGGTTTTGTTTACATTGGCTCCACACATTAGGAAAACAATATGTTTCACAGTAAATTCAGTGATGAAATAAATTATGCATTTGCCCAACAGGTTGGGAAAAACACATTCTTGTGGGAAACCAAGAAGGACAATGCAAAAGGGAGGAGAGAATCTGTGCTATTTGACCAGGGTGACAAATTCAAGCAGCTGAGGCCACGAACCCCAAACTCTCCTTTTCATTCACTTGCGTGCCATAGAGATTTGGTACTTGTCACCCACAAGAAAGGGACCCATGAAACACAGAGAGCTCAGCAGCTGCTCAAAAAGATTGAGGGCTTAGTGGCCTGCTGTATTCAGCCGCGTTCGCTGACAGCCTCTCCCTCCAGCCAGTCACCTCGGGCTCTCCTGTTTCCACAAGGACTGCATTCAGCCTGACGAGCCGCCACACATTGCAGGTTAATAGACCCAATATTTACTGTCCAAAAAATGGGGATTATAGTTTAAATCCTCTATTGAATGCTGATAGAAGAACTGGCAGAAGCACTTATACCTGCAGCAATCCCCTGCTTTTAAAAAATTATATCACAAATGATTGAATCTCTAAGTAGGATATCATAGGAGAGGCACTTAAGTACCCCATGAATGTGAGTTTCTACTTTACTAAGTATATGAACTCACTGTGGGAAACACAAGAAACCAAGAAACATAAGATTCAATCTCTATGCTAAAGGACTTGACTCACTGGTACCAGAGATAAGAGTCATCTAAATTACCATAATTGAAGGAGACCGTGGCAACTTCTCCAAGAGAAATAAAATTCAGTGCAACAAGACTAGTGGTCAGAAGGGAATTATTAATAATTCCAACAAGGAGTGTCAGAGAGAACTTCATGAGTTAAGTAGCCATTTGAGCCGAGTCTTGAAGAGCAGGCAGGATTAGAAACAGAGAGAGATGGCCAAGAGAATACAGAATCTGCCTGGGGCACAGCAGTGATTTAGTCTGGCTAGAACAGAGGGTCTGGGGAGGAGAAACGGCAGCCAAACCTGCAAAGGCAGAAGCAGCTCCATGGTGGACAGCCATGTATGTCAAGCTAAGAGTGAGTAAGGTGACACTAATGAAAAAAGATCTTTGCTTTAAAGAGATCAACCCAGTGATCATGTGTAGTAAAGTGGTAGAAGACAAAAGGCAGAGAATCTAGGGGGTGGGAGGGGGGAGAGGCTGCAATAGTCTAGGCAAAGAGCAGCAAGTTGATTAAAGTGAGAACGCGCAGTGTTATAGGCTGAGTTGTGCCCCCTCAAAACTCATATGTTGAAGTTCTAACACCCAGTACTGCAGAATGTCACTGTTTTTGGACACAGGGTCTCTAAATGGTAATTAAGTTACAACGATGTCATTGTGGTAGGCCCTAATTCAATTGGACTGATATTCTTATAAGAAAAAGGAATTTGGACGCAGACACGTGCAGAGAGAAGACCATGTGAAGATAGAGACAGAGGACAGCGGGCTACAAGGCAAAGGAAGAGGTGTCAGAAGAAACCAACCCTGCTGACACCTAGACCTTGGACTTCCAGCCTCCAGAATCGTGAGAAAATGGACTCCTATTGTTATGTAATATTTCATCATGGTAGCCCTTGCAAACTCATAACGGCAGGAATGGACAGTCTGTGATACAGGAATGGACAGAGGTAAGAGACTTGGGGAAAGTAATTCAGAGGAATGGGAAACAACTAGAAGAAGAAAGATGAGGAGTAAAGGTTAACAAGATATGGATTCAGGCAACCTGGAAGTATAAGGAATAGTTGAAATTTAAAAAACTAGAAGAAGCCAGTTTGAGAAAAAATGATAATTCAATTTGAAAAATGTTAAGTTGGAGTTCTGACGAGACATCCATGTAACGACGTCAATTAAATAACTGGCAATGTGGCAAAATTGTTCAAGAATGCGCTATATTTTGGAGTCATCCTCATAAAGGTGGAAGTTGAGGCCACAGGAACAGACAAGGCTGTTCAGGAAGATAACGAGGAATGAGAACAGACATTGCTATAGAAAAAAAATTTGAAAGAGAATCACAAGGCAAAACATGTGTTTGAAAGACTTAGGATGTACCTTCACAATAAAAATAAAAGAAGAAGTGTCAAAGTGAAATGGCAGAAATATCAACTGTCAAGCTTAGTACTTAAGGAAATCGGACATTTCATACTTAACCTATAAAAAATGAATATTTGCATGTATATCTTACCTACTTTCTTTGAGGCCAGAGGTTATTCCTTTTACAATGTCATAGCTCATAGAGTGTTAATCATAGTGTCACATGTATCATAAGTGATCAGGAAAAGTTTACAAATCAGTTAGACTGTTATTAATTGATTTTGGGAGAAGTCTAGCTTTAGGTAAAGTTCACTAATTCAATGCAAAAATATTTGCTGAGCTTCCATGCTGAGAACTATGTAAGACCTGGGAAATAACCTGATGAATAAAGCAGATGTTGTCCTTACCCATGGAGCACATAGAGGGACTGAGAGGAGGAGAAAGACATATAATCAGGAAATTAAGGATTCAGTCAGGCAATAGATTGGGATGAGTGACTTTGTAAACCACTTGAGTCCATCAGTCCATTCTATTATATGCTCTGTTCTCATCAAAAGAGAACAGAAAATAAATAATAACCCTCAGG
Source organism: Lemur catta (assembly GCF_020740605.2). Taxonomy (NCBI): domain Eukaryota; kingdom Metazoa; phylum Chordata; class Mammalia; order Primates; family Lemuridae; genus Lemur; species Lemur catta. The sequence continues at coordinate 2,229,457 of NC_059153.1, read as the reverse complement.
GTAGACTGTGTTGTTAATGACCCTAATTCTTCACCACTCGCAGTATCCACGTACTTTGTACCATGTAACTTTGCAATTCCTCCTAGTAAAGAGAATGAGGTATCTCCATGTGACTTTCCACAGAGGTTGCACTAGTTTGCCGTCCAACCAGCACTGCAGGAGTGTTCCTATCTCTCTGCATCCACAACATTTGTACCCCCGCAATATGCTGAAATTTAAAAAAAAAGAAAATATCAAGAGAATGAGACTATTTCTCTGCTCCTTGACTTTCGGTTTATCCATGTGATATGCTTTGGCCAACAAAACATTATAGGTGTAATGTGATGCTCCTCCATCAAAACATCGGTGTGCACATGTGTGACTGGCTTTCATTCTTACACATCGACCACTGCCATGAGAACATGCCAGGTCTGGCCCACTGGTCCAAGGAGGAGGACGAGGGACATGTGGAGTAGAATAGCCCCAGCCAGTTGCCCTAAATGAGCCCAGTCTAGCTCTGATGACTCCAGCTGACCCACAGACACATTAGCTTAAGAAATGATTTTTGTTTTGTATCATTAAGATATTGCTATTGCATTAGTATAGCAATAATGGACCGATACAACTTTACATATATAAATCTTAACAGATCCTAATGCTCTGTTCATCTGCTAGGATGTGCCTGGACATTAGAAGTTCCAATCTAAACAGCATAAAAAACTAAAACCCAGCCAGGTGTGGTGGCTCACACCTGTAATCCTAGCACTCTGGGATACCAAGATGGGAGGATCAATTGAGTCCAGGAGTTTGGGATCAGCCTGAGCAACATAATGAGAACTTGTCTCTAAAAAAAAAAAAAAAAAAAAAAAAAAATTAAAATAAAATAAAAAAAAATGAAAGCCCAATAATATGAATGAAGTGTACAAATAGAAAAACCAAATTGAATGTTAGTCCACTTCTCACTACCAGACTCACCAAAGTGAAGTCCCTGACTCAGCCCTAAGACCTTGCTAAAATTTACTGTTCCTCAGACTGTCATATTGCAAAGATCATGACATACAGAAGCCAAGGAAAATAAAATTTGTGTTTTTCTGGGTCCCACATGCTGTGATGTTTTCAAACCCACATGCATCTACCTAGTAACACTCAGAATGTTTGATTCCGAAAACAAATCCATAGCAAGAATAGAGTACAGAAAAAAAAAAAAAATCAACTCAACAAGTCAACCCATATGTTTTTCATTTTCCTGTGTTCTATGAAGGAAGTGAATGTGGTGTAGTATACTTGGCTCCCAGCATAAGGACTTCCAGCTACTCTTTTTAATTTCATTATTTACAGAGCCCTGTGTTACCCTCTGAACTAGCAACAGAAGTGAAGGAAGTAATCCACCGAGGAGTAAAAACGTTGTATCTTTCCTAGTGCAACAGGTTTGGACTCATGCTGGCGTCTAATTCAAAGGTGCTCCACTGTGCATTGCACACAGGTGGTTGGATCAGCCAGATAAAGATAAGGTAACTCCATTACAGCGAGATGGGGCCTCTGGCAAATCACCAGTACGGTCCTGACAGGAAATGCAATCAGCCAGCCTCCCTTTCCTCTTTAAGTCCAAAATAACATTTAAAGATATGTAGACAGTTTGGATGCCTATTTAACATTTGCTATTGAAACAAAAAGAAGAATATTTCTTTCATAGTTTGTGATGAATAAAAGAAGAAATACAAAAATATCACATGCATTGTAATATGTGTATGTATGTGAATGTGTCTATATGTATGTATAAATGTCTACAAACATATGCATATTTATCTTGTATACGTTAAATGCATTTACTCTAATATAGCTGTAAATACACAAATCAGGTATACACTCAACTGCATCATTACCAGGATTCCATACAATGAACATGACAACACTCTACACTTGGTATTTATTTTTCATTTGTCTTCAGAAATATGAAGTCTATCATTTATAAAAACTTAGTGCAGCTCATGGGTAAAGTGAAGCCATCTTCAAAGCATTCTTCTGTGCATTGTAGAAGTAAAAACAGATGAATGGACTTTATCTTACATATCTTCCACACCCAAACTACTATCTCTAGTGGATTTAATAAGAAAGATATTATACTATACCCCTGAGCAACACAGAAAATCAATCAACAGCTAAGGCATTTTGATTATCAATGTGCAAATATTGAAAGGTGCCAGAATCACTTTAGAGAGGCTAGTCTTTAATATCATTATCATGTAATACTAAAATGCAAATGCTTTTGGATAAATAGTATTGCTATATCTTGTTACTCGTGGTCCATTTAAAAATCTGTTAACCAGGTATATATTCCACCAACACTTATTTACCAAACTGTATGTTCAATATTAAATATTTAAAGTCACAGGACAATCTTTTTAAAATTTGGAAGCACTCATTGAGAAACATAAATTCAAAAGCTTCTATCTTATTTTTATAACACTAACATTATACAGGCTGTTTTGAAACCATTATTTCACTTAACATACCAGGCCAACACCTTAATCCAGTCTTTGAAGTCAACTACTAATTTCTAAAAATTAATACCTGGCCATATGCAGAGTCCTACTGCAGATCAAAAGTGACTGATTCAACAGATGAGTAAGTTATTCATCCTGTCAAAATATTGTTATATTCCACGAAATTAAATAATTAACAAGTATCAATGGAATGCCACATTAGTGTAAACTAAGATTATTCATAATACACATGAAACTTTAACATATTGTCAGTGTAACATTCATCCAATGCATTTTCTCATTAATAAAAATCTACTTAAAATAAACTCTGCTTCTTGACAACAGCAAGATTCTTTTTGAGATTATACATATCTTAAAAACAATTTTTTCTTGTACTTTTATATCAAATGTTTGATTTGACTCTTTTCCATTTTATCTTACTACAATTGCTTCAAAGATGAGTGTGGGGCTCTGGCCAACGCTTACTTCTTTTGTAGACTTTTTAATCCAACACAAGAGAGGTCAGGAGGACCCCCTTCAGAAATAACTCATCTTTTCTTAGTTCCCTGAACAGTAAAGTCTACTTTATTAGCCACATCATACTCTACCTATTCACACACACACAAAACTGATGTGTAGCTATTAACACCATGCATTTAATCAAGAGAAAACCAGTGTTCAAAACCCACTCCATTTTCTCTCTCTGACAGGCTTCCTGACATCGGATTTCAACTCCTTTTCAGTGTTCCAAAGGAACTTTATTAGAACTGTAGAGGAAGACTCTTTTTACTCTCTCAAATTCACTGAAAACCAGGTAAAACTCATTGCACAATCAAATCCTACAGAGAGACTCTTGAACAGTTCCTAGAGGACATCAAGGAAATGGACGTCACACAACAGAAGTAACACCCTGATTGCATTCTGTGCTGGCACTGGAGCCTCACGTGTTACAGATAAATCTGTTTCAGCGGTGATGAGAAAAATGTTTCAAAATCCACAAAATTACCACTCCTGTCATGCCCACACTTAAAACGGTTTACAATTTAAATCCTTAATAATGCTACAACTGTCTGGGATGCTTCCCTGAAGACTTCTAATATGCACATTTGTGAAAAACCTGTCAGATTCATGAGATTAGTCTGGTACTGGAAACTAGGATAATAAAGCACAGCTCTTGCTCTGAACACTAAACACTTCCCTGTACAGCATTTATAAATTGCAATTAGGGACAGAATTTCAATAAGAAAATGTACCCTGTTGGGATAACAGGGAATGTTCTAAACTGGGAGTGCACATTAAAGGGAGCTGAGCAGTTAACCTGAGAATGTGATCAAGGTAGCCAAGTTCAGACCTTCACCCTCTATTTCCCTCCTTTATATAGCACTTGACATTTTTAAAAGAATTATCCAGAATTTTTAAAGAATGTAAAGGGTCTTTAGTCAACTAGTTCTAAGAAAAATGTTTAATAATTTTACTTAACAAATTTCATTATTTCCAATTAATTTTAAAGTGATATTGGTAAAATCCAACGTATTCCTTTCACATCTCTACCAAGACGTGCACTTCTGGTATAACTGGAATAACCTTTCTGAAAATGGCACTGTAATGGAAAGGAGATATACTTAATCTTATCTTCCCTTGGAAGCAAAGTTGTGATATGGGATTATTTTCCTGAAGACTAATGCCTAACTTTTTATAGACATGAATACAAATATTTTGATAACTATAAATCAATACAGCAACACAAATAACTGCATGCTTATGGTAGCCCTGAGGGATGTTTACAAACACTCTGGTTAGCTCTCCTTCCTGGCGTGTGTTAGGATTGTACTTCCCACCCCTGGGAAGCCAGCATGGTCATGTGACTTGATTTGGCCAATGTGAGTTAAAGTGACTGAAAGTCAGTTGGGATTGGAAGATTTAAAAGCCAGTATGTAATTTCCACCGCTCTTGTCCTCTGCCAGGCGACTGGGAATGCTCAGGAAGAAGGCTGCTCTATTAACCTGGGTCCTAGAGAAAGAATAAGCTGCAGCAAACCCCGCAGCTGACCCACTGCATAATATACATGGAGCGTCAGCAGAAAATACACCTCAGTTATTTTAAGATGCTGTGATTTGGGGATTGTGGATTATTACAAAAACCTAGCCTAGATTACTGATACACAACTTTATCTATTAAGATAAGTTTTCTGAAAGGCAGCTAAATCATTCAGTAACCAATCACACAACTGTTGGCTTATTTTGAGGCAGTAATATATTGAAAGGTAACCTCTTCCTATCCATTATTCGTTTCCCACCTTACATCGTGTCTTTCTCCAGTGGCTCCTTTCACACAGCAGCCAGACACGCTCAAGCCTCACTGCTGGCGAGACACACCCTTCCGCCTCGCCATGCCTGTGCGCTACCTTCTCTTCTTTTCACCGCCGACGCTGAGAATGGTCCGCAGTGACCACCTCCACTTCCATTGTACCTTACGCCTTCTGGTGTCCATTCCTTAAACTTTGATTTAAAAAACTCTATCGATGAACTGTTAATTGTCAAATCCATGGCTCTTTGCTCTGTTGCCATCTTTTCCATTTTCTTGCATAGTCAATGCTGATTACCATCCCTGATCCTTAAAATTCTTTCTTTTATTTCTGATATCATATCATTTGGGTTGTCCCCTAACATATGTCTCTTCAGTCTACTTTGTCCTTATTTTTCTGTGTCAGTATCCTTAAGGTCTTTTTTCCATCTCTCCCTTAACAATTTCATCCACTGGTGCAGCTTCAACTGTCACTGTCATAGATACATGATTCTCCAAACCCTCTCTCTTCAATTTGTTTCCTGATTACTCAGTTACCTAATACATACCCCCTCCTGGCCATATAGCTGGAACCACAAAAATAAACTTATAGTTTTGAATATTTATTTCCCTTCTGTCTTTTCTTTCATTAGTATTTTCAACAAGTCTCAACAGATTAGTGGAAACACCACAATCAGAAAGCTCATTTCCTTCATGCCTTAGGAATAATTTGGGAAAATGGCCTATATGATAGGCACACTCTTTTACTAGGACCAGAAAAGCAAAACACAGCAACAGTGATTAAACAAAACAAAAACAACTACCACCAACAATAGTGTACTCAGATAATAATTTAAATGTTACATTAAGGTTAAATGACCAATTATGCAATTTAAAGAAGCTGAAACCATAAGGAACTTTCGATTTACAGAAACGTAGGCTGCTTATAGACACAGCATAACCATTTTTGTCCACAACACAAAGTAGGAAGAAACTTCTTATTTTCTATCCTGTAAATGAAAACATTTTCTAAGCCATGTTGAAAGAAACTTATTTTTTAAAGGTATTGCAGTACCTAAAAAATAAAAGACAAAATAAGGAAAAAATATACCTACATACCTAAAAACTATTCTTAGTACTTTGGCCCAATGGGAGTTTATCCATTACCCTTTCTTGCAGTTAAATGGTAGTTCTGATTCCACCATGACTGACAAATTTGATTTTGTGATACAGAGTAAATAAGTAAATTCTTAATGTTTCCTCCTCCAAACTTCACTATCTTAATGTGTATGTGTGTGCTTAAGAAATTTCTTTACCATAATATGGTTGCTCTAATACAAAATATTAAGGGGCATGACAAAAAGTGATGAACTTATATTTGCCCTTATAATATAAGAAATACATAATTCATTAGGCTAATGATTCAGGTGTACCATGAGTCTCCACTGAATTAGGAAAATCTATCAGAGAACATTCATTCATCAGCAATATTATCCAAAACCATGTTGGATAACACTTAGCTCCAAGACAATTATAGCTTTGGTAGATCTTGAAATAAATTAAATATCTGCCACAATGTGTTTCTGTGCTGGAGAATGATGCTTTTTCAATAGCCTTCTTGCTTTAGTAATTGCCCTTCACTTTTTTTCAGCTGGGCACATGGCTGCCTGTCTAAAGACTATTTCCCAGCCTCTCCAGAAGCTAGAGTTCCACGGCCACACGGATTGGATGGATTGGATTTGGGCCAATGGATTGCAGACAGACACTGATATGTAGGATTTACGGTTTGTGCACTCAAAAGTAAAGAGCAGGTTTTCCGCTGCCTTTCTCCCTGTCCCCGCTGATTGGAAAATAAGAACAGTCGTCTTAGACTATAAAATGAAAGTCTCAGATTGAATGTAGGAGACAGAGGGATCCTGGGTTACTGATACTGTCAAGCTGCCTGGCCTCCCTGGTCATTTACTCAGACTTAGGAGAGAGAATGTAAACTTCTATCTTGATGGTCATAGTAATTTTAGATTCTCCGTTGCCTCAGGAAAACCTGCATCCTGTCTAATAAAGTTTCACCTAACACTTTCATCAACTGTAATTCGAGACTTTTGACAACAGGCTTAATTTATCAAACGCCTTTTTTCTAAAGAGTCCAATTCACTTTCCATAATTTTACATCATTTTTCTTCACAGTGTCTCTGATGTGACATAACAATGCTTTAGGTTTGGCTCAACCCCCGGTTCCAGGACCACAGTGCTCAAGTCAGGCAGCCTCTGCCCAGGGAAACAGCATCTGGTTCTGCTTCATACTTCTGGGCAAACGAAATTTCCAGTTTCCAGGGACCAAGAACAAGATTATTTTAAGTAGTTTTTCAAAACAAGTTCTTTTTCATTCATAGTCCTTTCAAAATTCACCAAAAATACACTTAATATTTAGGATTTAACAGATAGCAATGTATAGCTTTTCACTAAAGTCATCTTATGGTACAAAATGGTTAGTATCCTTCCACTGCACCCAATGTACCCATAATAAATAGCGTTCTCATGTCATAAAGATAGGTTCAGATATTTATAAAATACTTTTTATCTATTTGGAAAGAAAAACACTACAAACAAACATTCTGTGGCTCTCGGGTTTCCCCTGGAACCCCATCCTCTCTCCATAAAAGGGGATAATTATACCTGCCACAAACTATTCCATGCCAATGTTATGAAGATAAATGAGATAACCTATATATGAAAACATTTTGTGCTCGTAGGAAGAATAAATCCACCTAAATCCAAGATGGTATAATTCCTTATAATGTTTTCCAGGGATTTTCTGAACAGCCCCCGAGAGGTCATTACCCACAACAAACTTTTGGCACCAAAGGACCACCTTTCTAACAAGGATTTCATCTCTTGCACCTGACAACACTTTCCCATTAATTGGGGGTAAGTCCAGATGCTGCTCTGTCTGGTCATCGCCAGTGCTCTAAAAGGATCCAGACTTTTTACTACAATTTCTTGGACCAGCTGAAATGAAGAGAAAGCTCTCTAAATCACAGGGGTTTCAGCTGACAGGTTAACAGTGAGAACCATTTCAATCAACTTCAAATGCAAAGCAGATTTGGCAAGAACCAGGGGATAAGTGGGGAAGGAAAGGCCTGGTGGCAGTCTGACAATTCCCCCACGTCTGCTGTCTGCTACGTCATACCAGCAACCCGGAGGACTCCTCCGGTCAGCTGAGCTGGGCCTCAGACGCAACCAAATGAGCTTCTTTGAGTTGACATTCCTTAGATGCATGCAGAAATCTGCTTTAGGTACCTAATTTCAGCAGAGAATTTCGAAATAAGAATTTATGGTTGTAAAAAAAAAAAAAAAAAAGGACAGAATTTTATCAATTCAACCCATAAATTACAGCCCTCAACCTGATACCCAACACTTTAGTGACCCTGGTTAACATCCTGTTGACCCTCACGCTGGGGTGAACTAACAGACTTCTCTGCTGTGAGGTGGAGCGCCAAGTGTCTCTGCCTGCCCCACGCTGCTTTAGGAAATCGCCAAACAAAGAAATCAGCAAGGAGCGTGCCAGCTGCCTCTGTACCTCCCTGTGTATACGTGATACGGCTGAGTCAAAGCCTCCCATATCAGATCATCAATTAGCTGTGGGGGCTGCAGGGCAGGGGAGGGGGCAGCTTTGACATCTTGGCAGTCTTCCTGGAGCAGAGTTACAGTGATGTAAGGTAATATCAGAGCCTGAGTGAACTGCAAGAGGATCATACGAGGTCCTCAGCACAGTTCTACTCTCATTCCTGACAGCCTGTCCCTGAGGCTTCTATCACTGACATAACACTTGAGATATAGCTCAGGTGTTGAACGTCACTTTTCATTGAAATTTCCCAAAATGTTAATTTTCTAGTGCATGGTTTTTCCTTAAGCTAGTGTTAGTGAGAAAACAGCTGCTTATCTGTTTTGATAACGTCAAAGAAAACAGAAATATTAACTATTGTTTTGAAATAAGCACTACACATTGCCCCACAATCTAAAACTTGTGCTAATTCCTTTTACAAGTTAATGACTACTAACCATTAATGACTACTAACCAATTTGTTACTGCTCACTAAAGAATATTAAGGATGTGGAAAAGTCAGAAACAAAAGAAAGTGAACATTCAATTTATAATTCATCCAAATAGACACTTAGGGTTATGTTCTGCAGGTCAATCCTACCTACACAGTGTTAGCAATATCTGTATCAGGGCACGCTCTATTGAAGAACTGCTTTTCAATGTCATACTAAGACACCAGTTGCCAAGACGTTCTTAAACTTTTCCCAAAATCATGGAAAGGTCTTTTCTAGTCTTTCTAAAGCAGACCCGATGTAATCACCACTTTTCCTAGTGATCATAAAACTAGGTTATCCTATAGTTTAACAGAGCATTAAAGAAAGAGATAAGTATATACACCCATTCTGTGTGCCCTCCACTAATAATAGTATAACATGGAATAACATGCAAATCATTCCATAGGAACAGCTAAGATATAATTAGCAACTCTGAAGTAAGCCTTACATTTTACCATGCGTTAGTCTCTGCAAAACCACTTTAACTGAAGGAATGGGTTCCATCACCAACTAGCTCTCATGCAGCCCAGTACCCCCAAAATAATGAAATAGCTTGTCATGCTATGTTCTTTTCATCTACATTCATTCATTCAACAAACACACGGAGGGTTGTTTTATTTTTTTAGCAGACACTGTTCCACACCCTGAGGATGCAGCCTCCATCTCTCTCTGCACAGCAAAACTTGGAGACCCCTGCAGGGAAATTTTTTTCCAAGAAAGAAAAATACTAGTCAATTTAAAAATATACATTTTTAGATCTCATTCAGGTAGTTTAAAAACAGGAATTCTTCTCAAAAGTTAATCACATAGCAATTTTCAGATTTTTTAAAAATTCCAATATACCGTTTTTTAAAAAGACTATTAACTTTATTAAAGACACTACAAAGAGTCATATTATGAGTGAAAGTGATAACACATTTTTTTTTATATTGGAGAGAAGGAGGCACATATACACATGAGTCCACATACCTTTCTTACATCTTACCAAATTGAATATTCTTTTTTCTTTTTTTTTTTTTTGAGACAGAGTCTCACTCTGTTGCCCGGGCTAGAGTGAGTGCCCTGGCATCATCCTAGCTCACAGCAACCTCAAACTCCTGGGCTTAAGTGATCCTCCTGCCTCAGCCTCCCAAGTAGCTGGGACTACAGGCATGTGCCACCATGCCCGGCTAATTTTTTGTATATATATTTTTAGTTGGCCAGATAATTTATTTCTATTTTTAGTAGAGACGAGGTCTCGCTCTTGCTCAGGCTGGTCTCGAACTCCTGACCTCGAGTGATCCACCCGCCTCGGCCTCCCAGAGTGCTGGGATTACAGGCGTGAGCCACCGCGCCCGGCAAAATTGAATATTCTTAATGCCAAACTGCAGAAAGCAACAGCACGTGACGGAACCATCCCACACAGAATGCAACGTGCCCCAAACAGGGTCATTTCTCAGTCCATTTTCTCGATTCTCATTCACACACAGAAACATAATCCAGGCTATTTCTCATACTTACTTACCTCCCACTCTTAGCACTGTGCTGAGAAAACAGGGAGTATATATTAAACACTAGTTAATTGAACAAAATGTTTTATTACTGCACTGGTAATTGTATTCATTGACTACTTCTCCTATTTATGTGATTGAGAATGCCGTATCGGGGTATTTCTGTCACAGGTCCTCTTCCACTAGATACGATATTAAAGGAAGATGACTTTGAATTAGTATTTTCAAGTAAATTTAATAGTTTGGGTGAGAGTTCTCACAAAGGATGGCCCCAAAATAAAGGGTGAATGCTGTTCCCTACATATTCAGAATAATCTAGTATCTATTTCTGTTTCCAAAAGCAGGTGAAGCTAATCACATAACAATACTGAATGGTAAAGACTTTATTTTTATTGTACCAAACAGCTGATAGGAGATTATGCCAGAAAAAAAAAAAATGAGAGCTCCTAGTATATTCATATTTGACTGGATAACCCAGTGAACTCCTTCAGGGATAAAATTTCATTCAAATCAATAAGCATTTTCTCAATAAAAATATAGGCATCATTTAAATGTAAAATAAAGCAGAAAAGATTAAACAATAAGCTCTATTTCTTTCCAGATACGTGACAGTAAATTTTAGCATCTTTGGGAGAAATATTTACGAGATCCATAAAATAGAATTGAAAATGTTATTGGTAATAACATGCATACATTTTCTTTGCTTTCTTTTAACAACCTTTGGTAAATAAAACATAATTATTATCCTTACAATACAAATTATGAGCATTTCTATGTCATGTATCTCTCTCACTGGAAAGAGTATATATATGATGTTCTCTCTTTACTAACACAATGCTCTCAATGGAAACACTCTCAAAAATAAATATTAAAATATAATATATGATCCTGTTAGATATTCATTTTTTATAGCTCTGCGATGAACCAGTTTTGGAAAGGGGAAGAGGGAGGGTGCAACACAAAGGAGAGAAGCCTCAAAAAAATCCCTTTAAGAGGCAAAAGGCTCCCACTACTATAAGCATCAAAACACGTTGCAAGTCATATAATATGGTCAACAGGCAATCACAGCAACAACATTTAACATTTAAGCTCCCAGTCAACGGTCAGCAGCAATTGGCCAGCTACGTGAGCGAGTCATCTTAGCAATGGATCCTGCAGCCCCCGCCTGAGCTATCCCACTTGACTCCACGTGAAACAGAGACAGGCCCTGCCCACACCGCAGTTTTGTGAGCAAATTAAACAACTGTTGCTATTTGAAACCACTAAGTTTTAGGGTGGCTTATTACACAATAATAGATAACCAGTACAATGTCCTAATCTTAGCTGTCCAAATTGTAAACTTACTTTAATGCTGCCTTTGTAGCCCAATAAATTAAGGATAATGAGCTTCATCTAACATGAGAAACCACCATCATATTTTTATGACAAGTAATGCAACAGAACTCTGCTATGACATTCTATTACACAAATAGAAAAAATAGTGTCCCCACATGATAGCCTTCATCCCTGAAAGAGCCCTACTGTCACACATCAGAAGGTAGTTGTCCCACAGTCATGACAGACGAGCCTCAACCCATCCTCAGCCCTTTGCCTGAATTCTTTCTGTAATCAACGGAAAATATTGGTGAATCTAATGATCTGTGCTTAAAAGGACAGTATGGTATGTGATTATGAAAGAGAATAAAACTTCTCATAGGGACTAAATCTGTGTCCTTGGCCTCATAAATGGTCCACTTTAACCACCCTAACCCCAAGCACACAAACAAAAAGTAATAGAAAAGTATATTGAAAATGTCATAATATCAGGTAGGTTGTTTCATGCAATAGCATTAAACTGAGATTCCATTATAGTGCACCAAAAAATTCTAGAGGAAGTATACACAGTATTATACCCTGACTTTATAATTAATATTTTATATATGTGGTCTATAGGGAACTAGCAGTCACCAAATCAATCTACGTTGTTTGTGTATAAGACCAAAAAGACTAAGAAAAGCCCTAGATTACCTACTTTGTTAGAAAAGCTAATAAACAGTAGTTTTACAATAGTTAAAATGTATATATTTTAACTTTTAGCAACAGAACTTTGAAAGGCTCTGGACATTTAAAAAAATCTATAAAACAAGTTATGTGTTGGATGAGGACCATGCAGAGAAAAAAGCACCGTGTGAGATAAAACACACAATAGAAGGGAAGCCAGGAACCGTCCATCCTCTGCTCCAGGGAAGCGGAAGGGCATCAGAACCAGGGATGTCGCAGAGACCAGAGTGGAGCCTTCTGAAGGGCCCGCTGGGCGTCATGGCTCTCCTCTGATCTTACCGTGGCTGGCACAGCCCTACTGAGAGAGCCCTTGACAGCTTCCATTCCGGTTTAGTCTGGGGCTCAGGCTAGTAACAGATGTACTCCACAATTTTTGATTTAACATGATATACAAGAAGATCTAAATGTACAATCTGCTCGTGTGTCTGGCGATTCTTCCTTTAGCTTGATGCATTGCCTTCTGATGAACATTTAGCTCAGCAAATTTTATTTCTGTACACTAAGGAATTTTCTAGGTCTAAAAGAGCTTTTAAATCCTTTGGCAGAAATTCATTCATCTTAGTAAAACAATAGCTGGCAGATATACACAGTCTACAGGAAATCAGGGTAACAACTTAGGTCATTTGTTAGGTTAGCTACTCAGCAAACTTTGATTTGTCCTCCTCAAAATGAAGATTTGTTCTCCTAAATGAAAGTACATGATTTCTTTTTATTCCATATTCTAAAAGTCAATAAACAAATCATCAAATAAAATCTAGTTTATATCAGCTTTCATGATTCACATCTGGGCTACGTAGATCACCATAATATTTTCCACCACAATATTTCTGTAAAAATAATCCTAGAACATATTCAACCCAAGAAAAACAACATAGTTTATTGAGGTCAGCCATCAAAACTTACCCTAAAAATCTTCTTATCTGCCTATAGTTTTGACACATGACCTTTAGTAAGATAGGAGCATGTAGGATATGCCTTTTAAACAACTAATGAGGTTCTATTCAATTCTTTTGACTAGAGATCAGGAAGATATAAATGATGTCAGATCTGGATTGACCCCTCCCCATATGCCAAGCAGCTGCTGGTTCTTTGTTATCCAAGAATGGTTTCCACATTGTATCAGGATTGAGGGAAAGTTCCATGAGGGCAGAGGCCACCTTTTCCTTCCCCACCATTGCATCCCCGGCCCTAGCCCAGCTCCTGGAATGCAGTAGGATGAATAGAGCAGGAGTCCCTCCTCAAAGCCATCGTTTCTACCTTCTAAAATCAAGTCTATATTACCACTACTCCTCTGATTTAAGGAGTTACTTCTAGAAAGACGTGTTCAATATGTTACATAGGTGAGTCAACACATTTGGTTCCTGGCAACAGGTTCAGATAGATTTGGGCAGCAGGGCAGCTAGCTGGCACGGACCAGCAGTCTGAAATGTAGCTCCCTCACACATCATGCCTCTCTAACCCTGTGTCTCTCCATCCTCTTTGCCTATTGTATTTATCTTTGTAACAACTATTATCAAAGATGTTCTATGTACTTAACGTCTTGATTGTCAACTCCTAACAGAATTGTAGCGCGGGAGATCTGTGCTTTATCTCATTCTATCCTATGTTCCTCCTGCCAAGGACAATGCCTGGCACACAGCAGATGTTCGTTTTATTTGTTGGTTGGTTGGATGGATGGACGGACGGATGGGTGGAACAAACAAGATCCAAAAATAATAGAAAAGAAGAAACTCAGTGGCTGCCATGGAAGTAGAGCTTAGGAAATTAAAGATAATACATGGGTATTATGGGTTAACTTGTTTCCCCCAAAAAGATATGTTTAAGTTCTAACCTCTGGTACTTGGGAATGTGACCTTATTTGGAAATGGCCTCTGCAGATAGAATCAAACTAAGATCAGGTCAAACTAATCCAATATGACTGCTGTCATAAGAGAAGAAGAGACTCACGCATAGATAGAAGATGGCCATGTAAAGGCAGAGGCAGAGATTGGAGTTACGCTGCCACAAGCCACTAAACGCCCGGGACTACCATAAGCTGGAAGGGGCAACAATGGATCCTCCTACCGAGGCTTCAGAGGGAGCGTGGTCCTGCCAACTTCTTGATTTCTGACTTCCGGCTTCAAAAACTGTGAGAGAATAAACTTAAACCACAGTTTATGGTACTTTGTTACAACGGGGTACAGTAAAGGAAGGGTATGTTAAGGGAGGCGTCTAAAAAACAGAGTAGAAGATACTAAAGACAGACTTTGCCTACCTAACACATTTGCTGTTATAGTCAAACAAAGCTGATTGTAAAACGACACATAAATAAAATATGTACTGGGAGTTTTAAAAAGGAAATTCTCACAGCAACAGAGTAGATTATTATTCTTAAAAACCAGTGATATTTCTTAGTTTAGTAACTTACTCTCATTTTTCCCTAATTTTTACTGCAAATATTTACCTAACAAACACTTTATTTGGGGTCACTAACAAGAAATAGAAAAGTCTGACACCAAAGTTCAACCTCTTAACAGTAAGCTAATTATTTTCCATCAGATGGCGGATATCTAATTTGTTACTTTTATAATTTTATTAATTGCTCTAGCTTGCTACTGTTAATTTTTCAAAGATAAGATACCGAACTCTGGGGGTATTTTATATTTAATTAAAATTATTCTTAATTAAATCATTAAAAAGCCTTCCCCTGCCTAATACATTCAAATATTATTTCTCAAACTATTTAGCTAGTAATAACAGTTGGTTAAAACTTTTGCACTTCAAGGGACACCATCAGAAAATGAAAAGACAACTCACAGAATGGGAGAAAACCTTTGCAAATCATGTATTTGAAAAGGGACTTATATTTCTAGTCCAGTGTACTTGCTATTAACTCATACTGTTTCTCACTTCTCAGGAGCCTGTATTTTGAGGCAGTTACAATAAATGGTCACATAGAAAATGAGGTTTTTTTAAGGTACAAAAAAACTGAGAACAAATAATTTAAATCTTTTAATTACCAGGTTGTAGCCTCAACCCTCATCCCGTGTTACCTGCCTCTAGCTCTGGCTCTCACCCTCCCCAGACCCCGCTTCTCACACCACCAGTCTCTGTGCCACCCATGCCCTCAAGGAAACGTAAAGCAGGGTGTGAGTTCTCCATTATTCTTTTCTCCTCTCCTATGCCATGCCCTTATTTCCAATGATTCCCATCTGTCATTCTCCATAAGCTTAAAAGGAAATTACACATCCCAGTACGAGCAGCCTCCTGTGACTCTGCTTTGTTTACTAACGCCTGAAGGAAAAGACTAATACTTCCTTTATGTCCAAGCTATAGCTATAATTTTAGTTTCTTCTTAAGATCACCTTTTATGTGACAATATGAAATTGCAAAATGCCAATTTCGCTTCCAAAAAATCGACATCTTTTTATACCCTACTAAACAAAAAGCCACACTAAAATAAAAAATTATACCTTTATTGTTTCTATACTATTATAATCTCCTGAAAAATAAGTCACGTTTGTTTGTATCTGTTTTTCAATAATGTGACAGAAAATCTATATATATTTGTTTTCTAATTAGAAAGCAGGCTAGAAGGTACCACATGTCATTTATAGACCTACTTCTAATCTAATAAAGGCAATAAACCCATTATCATAGCCACAAATTGTTCTGAATTCTCAATGAACTGAGTCTTTGTATATTCTATAAGGGAAAAATTCATCAAAAAGCACACTATGAGAAAATCTCTGTTTTCTGGAAGACATTTAGTATGATGTCAGCCATTTGGACTGTGGTTCTTTTACTGGTTCATTACATTTTATTTTAAAGATTAACTGATTTTGCTCTTCCATGAACCCATATTTCTGAATCTGAAGATTTCTTGAGATTAAGCAGACATCCAGTCACTTTAGGAAATTGTGGTTTATCTCAACTGATGAGATATTCAGAAATAACTCTATACAATAGAACTTTATGAACAAAAGAAATTCTAACTAAATACAAAGAATATCCAAAAAGTTTTATACCAGACACCCTGTAGTTCCCCCATAGAATGCAAGGAATTTTAATGACATTATTTAATGAAGATTTGAAGGTTAAATTAATTCTATTATGTATCAAGTATGGTAATAATGTCTTTAATATCATATTCATAGTACTATTATAGTGAATTGAATTTTTTCATAAGTATCTAGAAACGTGTGCTACTATTAAAATCAAATCAAATCTCACAGGGATAATGTCACTAAGATTATAATAACAGAAAAAAGTTCAAAAGTACTTTATTGAAATCTAAATATTCTAGAAACTAAATTCAAATTCCTTTAGGCACATGGAAACAATTTTCTCTTTTTAATAACCAAACATAATATGATTTATTCCCTCTAATATTGTTATTTTACTTCTTTCAATGTCACATTGTTTGGGAGATTTCTGCATTTACAATTCCTCTGAAAAGAATATAAATAGACAAATATCTTACTGATACATGTGGATATTTTCCAGAAAATTTTATGGCAGAATATAGAAATAGCACTGAACAATGTGCAAACTGAATGTGAGGGTGAGTCTTTAGAGTAAAACTTTCCAGAAAGCAAGAGTTTCTCAACACCATGTCTTATCCATATCTAGGACTAAATAATATCGGTGAATAATTGATAAAAAAAAATTCTATAGCAAAAAACCCTATATTACCCTTTGTGTGAACAAATTTTCACTGAAAAATGAAACAGTTTCAAAATTTTTCAAATTTGCCTAATCATCACTAAATCAGAGTAGAATAAAAATTCATCCAAATTTCTCCAATGGGTTCTAAAAGTGTCAACTCAGCTTTTAAAATCTATACCTATAGGAATCACATCAAATCACTAAACCTGTTTGAAATAGCAATGGATGAAATCACAATGTTTGCAAAAGTATGCAGATACACATCCTAATCTAACAGGTTTGTGCTGACCTTAAAATACTTTATGTAAGTGCTTCATTTTTAATACCCAAAGTATAAATGAATACCTGCCATAACAAGAAAACGGAATTAGAAAGCAATTGAGACATAGATACAAACTAACGATTTTAACACTTCTATTATTTGAAGCAATAATGTTTTTGAATATCAGATTGTGAGGTCACTGCAATGTTGTTAACAGCTAAGGGATCCAATTCACACCTCTGTGTTAACGGTTCTAAGCCAGTGTTACTAAAAACCTAGCTAGCTATCCTTGCCTTCCGTTCACCGATCAACCTACAAAATGCACTTGTGAAATATAAATACTTCACTATTCAATATCTATATCTTAATGTTCCTATTATGTTGGTCTTCTTCAGTGTTATAAATTTTAAGGACTTTGCATGTAAAAGAAAAATACCCCAATTCTCATAAGGACACAATCATGGGCCGATGTTGCTGCTATTATAAATCCTAAAAAGGATTAAAGGAATACAATGGTTACAAATCTCAGCACAATAGGCACAAGTGCTTCAAGAGAAACTAATAAAATTGTAAATCACATTTTATAATTATACTTATTATCATGTTTTATAATTCAAGCATAGTGTTCCAAATAACTTTTTATTCTTTAACCTTAATTGTAACACTTCCTAACATTTGAACAATTATATTTTTAAAAAGCTGGTTTTCAGAGAAACTTGATAACTAAAAGCTCAACTCTATAATGTTTTGGGCCTCTAGTAAGCATTTATAAGAATTTATATTATTAATATTAAACTATTTAATTTTAGTAATCAATTTAGTAATTACTACATAGACATTTTAATATGTTTAACCTATAAATTCCATCTCCCTTTACTTTAATGCTAAATGTAGCATTTCGAATCCTTATTTCACACACCTAGTCAACTATTTCCTCAGTGACCCAAGAGAGCTTAAAAAGGTCATGTTGTCTTCACAGCTATAAACCAGACATTTTCCCAAAGGAGGCTGTCAGTCCTGGACTCAAGATTAAGTAAATCTACATTTCTAAATGGAAAACCTGCATTGTTTTAAATAACTCCCTGACTAAACAGATTCTCTACAAATCTACCTTATTGTTTTAATAATTCCATCTTATGTGTATCTGGAAAGAAGTGTGATTTGTTTCATTAATTTAAAAAAAATCATCCAAATCAAATTGATTTCCTAACAATAACTGTGAGCGGTTGTGGGTATATGAACAAGTTGTATCCTGAGGCCTGAGTGGAATCACAGAACCTGATCCTCTTGCCTTCAGCTGCATCACATGTGAATCAACTCAGACCAATTCCCGAAGGAGTGGTATTTCAGTATCTTTTTAAAGGATGCTTTCAGCTTGTATACTATTAGGAAATGTTTCTTTTTTGACAGCCTAAATCTCCTCGTGCCACAATTTAATTTTTAATTTTCTGGCATCTAGAGAAATAAAAATTTAAATGTAGTAGATATTTGCATCTTTCCAATCTATATCAGCCTATTAATCAGGCCACCAATGTGACCTTACTCAAAAATAAATATTACTATCCTATCTATTGTAACCAGGCAGGCCTCAATTTTATTCCTAAGATTTCTCTTAGAAGTTTGGGGTGCATTTTTACATGAAAACTTTAGAAATTATTATTACATTCCAAGTTCACCAACGCACTGCACTAGAGATGGTTCTATGTCCTAAATACTGACTTTAGAACCTGAAATCCCCAGAGTTTGGGGGTATGGGGAATTAGTGAGAGTTTCTAGCAGATGGTGGCATTCAAAACCAAGTAAGAAAAGAGTTCTGAAAGGAAGGGAGTGGGGCATATATCCTTAATCTTAATAGCTAAGGAATAATAGTATGTCTTTATTTGGGGAAAGATGCTGATTCCCTTCCTGTAACACTGTAACCTTCTCAGTAGGCTCAGAATTGCTTGTGACACAGGAAATTGTGCCCTATCTACTGTATTCACTGGTTAGGTTTTATTAATCAGCCTACTGTTTAACAAAAGGTCTTGTATCTAGTGGGGTCTCAGTAAAGGTGTTAAATGATAGTGTTCTCCATTTCTATTACTAAATAATGTCTTTAATTACTAGGCATAGCATACAAACTAGTGTGTGACAGCTGCTGAGTATCAGACATATACTCTGAACTGCTGTTTTGGAATTTTTAATGTTTCTTGATAACTCAATTCTTTTTATTTTTTGAGAGTACATATGACTTCTAGAAATAATCACACATTTTTCTGAGCCAGGGCTTGTGATAACAGTGATAAACATAATGGATAATATTAATACCATTTGTGTTTAAAAAGAAGAAGGAAAAAGTAACCAGGTTTGGGGGCATGGTCAATCAGGTTCTGAAAAACTCTGAAAGGAAATATCAAAAAAAGTCATTGGAACTGCCCACCAAAATATATGTGGAACCTTTGGAGGCCATTGGGAAGGACCACATATAGTGGTCCCTTGAGTGACAGCATTTAAAGGAATAAGACTATTTATATTTCTAAGTTTGGGCATATATGATTAAATATCAGTCACCTAAATTTAAAATGGTATGCTAGAGTTTGTCTGTATCTTCACATATTAGGTTTACTTAGTTTGGGCTACAATTGTACTCCTTTGAGTTTAAAAAAAAAAACAAATCTATTTCAGCAAAAGCATGTATTAAATAAATTACTTGACTAAAATATGATATTAATAGGAATTCTTATTTCCACCAACTCAGTAGGAGTGATTCTCAAACTGCAGTGTACCTGGGATATTTGTGAAAAATACAGATACCAGAACCTCTGGCTCAATCAGTCTGGAGTGTGTCCCCAGGAAACCTGCAGTCGTCGTGATCCCTCAGCTGGTCACGCCACAGGCGGCCCTGGAGCCCCACTTTGAAAAACACAGCAGTCAGTTCCCAAGAAGGTTAGACTTTCGAATTAAATGACCACTTCAGTAGGTATCTGACAGCTGTCGCTAAAAATAATCCACAAAGAACTGTTTTCAGTAAAACGAATATTTGATATTAGCTTTCTATGGAAAAATGGGAATTTAAGAGAGATTTACGAAAAGCACCGTTCAATCCCTACATAACATATTCAACTACTATGTTCAATGTCAATCAAGGCTTATCAATTCCAAGGAACTGGAATCAATTCAATTCAATTCTTTCAATGCTAAGGAAAAATCTCAGGGCTTAAAAAGGGATAATCCCAAATGCTATAATCCTGAATGCTGAAACCCCAAAAGATAAAAATCCCTAAGCTCTAAAAACCCAAAAATCACAATCCTAAAAAACCAAAATTCCAAAAATATAATCCTAAAAAAAGTTTTTTAATTCTTTAAAAGACATTTATTTATATATTTTAAGGGGATTTGTTTGAAAAACATATAAAAACATGATAGAATATTTCATAGGCCAGTTTATACAATAAAATAGGCAATAATAATATCCATACTTTTGCAAGTGTAAATACTCAGGTATTCTAACAGTTGCCTGAGGACAATAGCTATGAGCAAACAAACCATATTCATCAAGAAATAGGTCAAAAAGAGAAATGTATAAACACATATCACTATGTTGATAATTGTATGCACCCAGCTTTATAACTACATCAGTTATAAATGGTCATCTAAAATATCGTGATGGACCACCTAACTCATTTGACAAGATCGGTCAAAAATGGTGGTGAGTCACCACCACATAAGCAGTTGCCCAAAGAGCCTAGATCTCAAGAAAATTTATCTTTCACAAATGCAAATGTACAAAAAGGACATCTCTTCATTTCCTGAGGAAGTTTCAGCGTTTTTATGTACATGCACAATGCTGACACACAAAGTTAACATTGTGATAATGCACTTCCATGAAGTCAGAAAAAAATACATAAAATAAATTAGAACTCTCTAAAAGTCTTTACACAATTTATACATCCAGTATTGGAAATGATGTTAAGATGAAATTCATAGCATACCAAATTGGCATTATGTATAAAGGGGCAGAAGTGGTACATGACTGAATGATTTGGCAGGGGAGATGTCTTGTTTTTTTTGCCTGTATTTTTACTTTTCTGTAATCTTCTAAACACTCACTGCACTTGTACTTAAACACTGGTTGTGGTCTACCAATTTTGTAAGTACATGCTGTCCATTTGAACATCTGGTTATTGCTTAGCCATTGCAAGTAAGCAATTTTCCACATTTGCAGCACCAATAATAATTAGCTTTTAAACTTTTATCTTTCACCATTAAGTAGCCTTGTACACTTATTAATAACTTATCCCAACCTATCTGTGAGGGAACAATTTTAAAGATCTCTTCCACTGTGTTGTAAGGAATACAGGATGAACGAATGATATTCAGCCTCCCCGATACCAAATCTGTATTAGTCAGGGTTCTTTAGAGAGACAGAACCAACAGGGTATGTATACAGATACATGAGAGGGATTTCTTGGGGGACTTGGCTCACACAATTATGGTGGCTGAGCTGTCCCATGACAAGCCGTCTGCAAGCTGAAGACCCTGGGACACTGGTAGCCTGGCTCTAAGTCCAAAGCCCTCACAACCAGGGAAACCAGAGGTAAAACTCTCAGAGGCCAAAAGCCTCAGAGCTGGGGGGCTGCTGGTATAAGTCCTGGAGTCCAAAGGCCAGCGAGACTGGAGTCCTGACATCCAAGGCAGCAGAAGAAAAGTCTGTCTGGCCCAGCTCTCAGAGAGAGACCAATTTGCCTTCTGTATTTGTCCTCTCTGGGCCCCCAGCCGATGGGATGGAAACCAGCATCAGGGAGGGCAGATCTTCCCCGCCTAATCCATTCAGACTCGCCTGCTCATCTCCTCTGGAAACACCCTCACAGACACACTCAGAATGACGCTTTACCAGTTTCCAGGCATTCCTTAATCCAGTCAAGTTAAAATCCAGTCAAGGTATAATTAGGTCCCCGAGTCTGCCCCTTGTCTACTTGACACCAATACACATCCGGAATGCTGAAATCCTCCTGAAAGCTAAACTCTGGGGAAAGGACTGGTGCACTTCCGGTTGTACACAAGAGACCTGCACCATATTAGTTGCATCATATTAGATAAAACTATTCCCTTATTATCTCTATTTGGAAATTAAATACGGTTTAAGAAGATATATATGGATTAGCAAGGATGGACTTGTGACAGCTAATTCTACTGACTTGGACCGAACCAGTCAGTCAACTTGACTGAGCCACAGGGTGCCCAAATATTTGATTAAATATACTTAATCTCTTTAAAGGCCCAATTGTGTAACTGACTTAAACATTCATTTTTGTACAATTATACAGTAACTTACAGTATAGGTCTAAAGAAGCAGTAAAATTTGGAAGTGACAATGAACAAAGATACACAAGATACATTTTGATACCTTAAATAAAATCCCAGGAGAGGCATTTAGTAAAAACATAAAATAGTTTTAAGCTGTGGAGCACCCCCACCCCAGCCCCTAAAGACAATTGAATTTCTAAATAAATACACTTGAAAGGTCTTCCTGATTATTTCAGAGACATTGTGTCCTGACTCTAACTACAGTTTATTCTTGTTATTTGCAAAAGTTAAGCTCCCCGCTTAACATAAAATTAGGGAATCAGCATAAAAGGGGAAAATCTTGTTAAACTCAGGGTATCTTCCACTCGCAGGGGTTGACCCATTCCTTCTCCGGAATGTACTACATTTTAATAAACTTTGACACTTTGCTTGCTTGCATCTGCTTGGTCTGCTCATTTGCTCCATCGACTCGGTACCAGTAACCATTCCTCCGTGCCGGGAACCAAGAACCAGGGAACACGGACCTGGCATCTGGTCCCCACACCTGACAAGCCCAGGAGGTGAAGGCTACGGTGAGCTATGATCACACCACTGCGCGTCAGCCTGGGTGAAAGAGTGAGACCCTGCCTCAATAAAAAGCACTTGAATTAAAAAAAAAAAAACCCAGAAGATGGAAAAATACATTCAAACAGACTCCTTAAATCAGTGACAAAGAGAAGAAACGGAGGTAGGTGTCAGACAAATAAGATATGTATTACCCAAAATACAAACTAAAAAATGTTTATAAAAATTAATCAGTAAAATTATTCACAGCCAGCAAGAGTTACTCAATATAACTATGACGGACCCTGATTACATTCCAGTATTCCAAACCCACTGAATACTCAGTCATGTTACATGTAAGGTTTTAGTGACTCCCAGCTCAGCTTACGCTAATCTTAAACTGCAACACATTCTTGTTTGTGGTGTGTGATATTATATATCAAAGAGGGCAAAAATTCACAGAGAAATCCAGGAAAGACAACTGCAGGGAGGCAGCGGCTCTTTTTACACAACATGAGGTGTGTGGTCAGGGAGGTGATAACAGAAGTCTGTTTGGACGAGTACTGTAGCTCTGCTTACTTTTATTTTTTTAAACTACTCTAAAATTCTGTCCTCATCATACAACTAAATGGGATTTTCTAGACAGGTTTATTAGGATTTACTGGGAGAGACGGTTCTTTATTGCTGGGGGGCAAAATGGAAGAATGGATGAAAGCAGGGTCTTGGAATGCAGACAGACCTGGTTTAAGCCTCAGCTCTCCCAGTTCCTAAACGTCTGATCTTAAGCAAGTTATAATAGAAATGTGCTGAGCTTTTTGCCCCATGTGCAAAATAAGGAAATTAAATCTTTACACCAAATCGTTGTGTTAGGAAAACAAGTTAAAGCATAAATGAGCATCTAACATAGAACTTAGTTATATATAATTCCTCAACACATGGTAGTTCTTTGGCACTGGATAATGTCAAAGAATTCTGATGTCATCATCTCAATTTCTTGGGTTAGACCAGATGTTACCAAAAATTCAAACATGATTGCTGATTTCAGAAGTCACCCCAGTTCTATATACAATCCATTTGCAGAGTAAGTGGATAAGAAGAAAATGTGCCTTCAAATCATGAATACAAACATCAATATTTTGTGAATAAAGCCACACTATGAACAAGAGAACATATCATAATCCATGCTGACAATATTTCCCCGAGTCTTCACCATGATATACTTAGAATTCATCATATGAACTGACTTTCTAAAATGGCATGCTGAAAAACAAGTGAGATAGTTACATATTACCATTTCAGTCAATAAAAATCATAAGATGACATTACATATTGAATCAGAAAACGCTGATGCTAAGTAACACTCCTATATATTTTGGCTGAAATTCTGATTCATAGTTTTTTTTTGTTTGTTTGTTTTGAGACAGAGTCTCACTCTGTTGCCCGGGCTAGAGTGAGTGCCATGGCGTCAGCCTCGCTCACAGCAACCTCAAACTCCTGGGCTCAAGCGATCCTCCTGCCTCAGTCTCCCAAGTAGTTGAGACTACAGGCATGCACCACCAGGTCCGGATAATTTTTTCTATATATATATTTTTTAGTTGTCCATATAATTTCTTTCTATTTTTAGTAGAGATGGGGTCTCGCTCTTGCTCAGGCTGGTCTCGAACTCCTGAGCTCAAATGATCCACCTGCCTCGGCCTCCCAGAGTGCTAGGATTACAGGCGTGAGCCACTGCGTCCGGCCTGATTCATAGTTTTTAACATATAGAGTAAAAAAGACTTTGTCTTCGACAGAAAGATTTTCAGACTGAATTATCTACTAGTTGTGCCACCATTTCAATGCACTTCTGTAGCTACCAAGAAAGGCATCAAGAGGCTTAGCCAATAAGCATTTCCCAGTATAAGACTGTGTTCTCCTTTATCACAAAAAAAGCCCATTCACTGTTCTGCAGTTACACCCACAGAATTTTTTTTCTGCTAGATATACATAAGTAACCTCTGTGACAAATCACGTAATTTGGCCTAGACAAGAAGGAACAATACATTATAAATCAGTGTCTCATTTTGCTATAATCACCTCCTTAAAATAGAGGCAACTGGATCAATGTCTCAGATTCTGTTTTATTATACACACATTCTTAAAAGCATCAATGACAAAACACTAACTGACTAAGGCAGAAGAGCAGCTGGTTCCATGGCTCCATGAAAAGAATGTTCTGAAAACAGTTCAAGAATGTTTGATGCACTTCACGAGGATTCTGTTCTAAAGTTTCAAAGCCACATTAAAAAGTGATAATTATTATCTGCAGTGGAAAAGAGGAAGTCCAAAATTTTAGAACTAGGCCAAATGTTAGCCAAAAACTATTCTTGGGATACTTACGAATTTTTCTATCTTCCTTCCAAATATGGCTTTCACCTGCATCTTATGAATTCAGGGACTTGGGGTCGTTTTTATTTCTTTGAGGGAGACACAGCTTTTTAACGGTTATCATCTGTATAGCATTCCAATTTAATTACCAGGGCAGAGGAATGTGCTGCCTAATGAAAATATAATTACTCTTATAATTAACTACTTAATAAATGTATTACTTACACTTATTTTATTTTGAGGCTGCTAAATCCATGTTCTCTTTGTTTGCTCTTTCTTTGTCCCTACCCGGTAATAACACTTGGGTTCCTTTTCGTAGTACCCTGTCATGTTCATTCTGGTTCAACTAGTGCAAAACTATCTTAACCTTATGAACATCAGGAAACAGAGATATTGAAAGACAATACGTAGAATTGTTTCTTTTTCCTGACTATTGGAAAAAAACATATTTAATCCCATTTGCATGAGGAAGCTCATTGAATGAGCATTGAATAAACACCGGAAGAACTGATTCAAAAATCTAGTTATAAGCTATGTGTGTAACCTTTAGTAATGTGATTTATGGTCTTGAGATTCATCATAAAGGAGACAAGTAATGATTATAATAATACTGACCTACTTCACAAAGATATGGTGAAGAATGACTAATAAATGAGCCATCTGACATTACTATATAGTACATGGAGCTCCATTACTCATACTATAATGTTCTGCAGTGGGTAATTGTAAGCTTCTAGGGACCAAAGTACATAATGTACCATACTTAATACCACTTGATAAGTACAACTCTGTCACCCTTTTCCAGCTACTGAATAATTTTATGCTCTGCAGATCATAGCTGGGGCTATGGTCCAAACATAACACTGCACTCTTAACAAGGCCCCCAACTTCAGTAACAGAAATGCAATAGAATATTTCTCAGCTTCAAATATATTCTGACTTCCCAGCTATTTACTCCTTACAAACTTGTTCTCAATAGTCAATCCATTGCCCCACACTGTTTCTTGAAGCAACTCCATTTACATCTTACTGCATTACAGAAAAAATGACAGGTAGAAGCCTATGTGGACAAACTAAATCATTCCGTGGTGTGACTAACGTAAATATTCTCCCCACATCAAAAGGCATCTTTGTATAATAAACATAAAGGTAAGCACTAAAATACAGCTCGGGCAAGAATTGCCAATCGTTCTCTCCAGTCTTCTTTTTCTGAACTAGTTTTCTCCTTCCCCTTAGAGACTATGCCTTCCCTTGCCTAAGGTTATTCTACAGAAGTAAGCCTGCCAGCAGTGTGGCTGACTCTCCAACACTCACTCCACTTTCAAATGTTTGAATTAAGCCAACTATGCCAATTTCTTCCTCTTTGCCAGGAATTAATATTAGTTTCAGAGGAGAGTAGGTCTATGTCAATTTGGTTTGCTCAAGGTTTCTGGGAAAGAGAACCTAATCCTTCTCTCTTCCTCTCTCTCCTTCTGCAACTGGAGAATCAAAAACATGTCCAAGTTGCTGCTGGCAGCCATCTTATTTAACAAAAAAACTTGCCTCAAAATAAAGCCACCAAAGACGTACTTCCAGAACGGCAGGATAAGGACCTCCCAAAATTCATTCCTCCATAAAGACAACAAGAACACTGGCAAAAAAATGTCAAAATCATATTTTCCAGAACTCTGGAAATTAACTAAATGCCTGCAGCAATACGAAGAATGTTTATTGAAGAAAAACAACTGAATCTCTATAAGAACAGGAAGCTTTTTGGAATTTTAACTTACCCTATTCCTGTCCTCCTCTTCCCAGCTTCACCACAGACTTCAATACCAGCAGGCTTGAAACAGTGGAAGCTGTGAACCCGGGCAACCCAGCAGCCGCTGGATGGGGCAGAACAGGTCTGGAGGTCCCCCCAAAGCTCTAGCCCCAGAGACTTGTCACTATTCAACCCGTGTGGCAGCTCCCTGGGGGAGCTCTGTTCTCAGGAACAGAATCTTTTGACCCGACTCAGAGATGGAGAAGTGAGAAAAGCCCTGTCCCCAGAGTGCTTGTTAAAAACAATCAGCAGCAACTGTTTAACATTACAGCTGACTGGGGCAGTGATACTAGCTGGGGCTAACAACAGGATGACAAAAAAAAATTTTTTTTAAGGAAAATCTAGTTAATGAGACATTCGTGGGGGCTGTAAAAAGCTCCAATATATTCCTGGGGATCTAGACGGCCACGTGCAAGTCCAGAGCTTACCCAGGAAAGACCTGAGAAGTCCTAGTCTCTCACTTCTGGCTGACCTTGAGGCAACGCACCAGCAAGAAGCGAAGGCTAAGGCAGAGCTGCAAATGGCTGGAGTGCTGCAGGCATGCCGCAACACACAGACACACAAACCCACACACAGCTCCTCAACAAAGCATGGGGGACTTATCATTTCAAGGAATTTAAGGAAATCTCTGTCCGATCATTAGCTGACCGCTAAACTAAAGGAGCAGAGACTCAGTGGCAACATATGACGAAGAATACAGAATCCCTCCAGTGAAACCATGAAACAAATAAACAGTAAGGTACAGGTGAAACAATCTATGGGCACAGATTGTGCAATTATGTCAAAGTAGACCCCCTGCGTGGCACAGATTTTGCAAATGGATTCAGGTGTAATTTCCCTTATGGCAAAGATATTTATTACTTCTTTATAGCAAAGTTATTTCTACGTATAATCTCCTAATTGGCACAGATTGGGCAGCTGGCTCTGGGTGTAATCTTGTCTGTGGCATGGATTGTGCCACACTCCTCTGCACCCCACAGTGATCAGGCACAGGGCTGAATATACCATAGCTGCTCAACATATAGTAGTGACTGCTTGTACATTGCTTATACTTTGTAGTTATTTCATTCATATTCTTTATAAAATCATTTGAAGATAAAAATTTATGTCCTATTGTAAAATAACAGCTAAAAAAATCATCAAGATACACTTGGATTTTCTTAATTATAACTTCAGAGAAGTGATTCATTTTACAAAAGGTTCCTTCACTTTTGCAGTATCGCTTAAATCAGAAGTTCCCATATGCATTTAAAACATTTAATTTATAAAACTTTGTTATACACAATTTTGAAGAATACATCTGCTGAAGAAAGCAAGATATACTTTCAAGAAACCAAGATTGATTTTCTCTAAATAAGAGTTATTTTTAGTTTTCTGGTTTGCCAGGCACCAGGGGCAACAGAATCTGGCAGAGAACATTAGTTTTGACCTGGATGAAACCTAAAGCCATTCCCCCAACACCTGTAACTTCTCCAGCTCATTCTTAAAAGCTCTCATAAAACTTACGGGTACAACCACAAATGGTCACTTTTCCCATTCAATACTTCAGGAAATGTATAAATCATGTACAGTCTATAAGCATGGCATACAATTTGGCTAATTGCTAAACATTGTTTATATTTTAAAGAGTCGTCCTAATCCAAGAAAGGCATTTTCACTCTGAGTCTTCTCCAAAAACTAATTTCTAGAAATGCCGTTATTTATTGTCCTACAACACATTAAAATAATCTTATTTGTTTTGAGAACATTCTTTGATTTAATCTCTTTAATGATTTACATTACCTAAATATCATTTAGAAACCATGTTAAGAGTTATGGATATTGAATATGAATCCTTTTTATTATATTTAGCTCTCAACAGGAATTGACATGGAAGATAGCCAGACTCTTTTTGCTCCCCTAAAACAATTAAGTGTAGCCAGAAAAATTTCTAGGAACACTGTTATACAGCTTTAAGTTATATAGACTGGTCCCTAAAAATGAAGGAGAGGCTTCAAAATGTTTTGTAAATGTAAACATGTAAAATCAAAATTTAATTTAAAAACTTTTAACTAGCATGTGTGCTACCAGCTAGCCGGTGGAACATGCTAAAAAGTTAAGCTAATGTGATCTGAATTGCTTACGTACAGGAGATACCATTTACAATCTGCCCCATTTAATAAAAATGCTACATACTATCCAGCATTCCTGCAACAGTACTTTCCTTCATGGGGAACCAGAAAGGAGATATAAAAACATGCCTAATGTGAGCTATACAAAAACATAACTGCTCAAATAAATGGCACAAGGAGGGAAAAAGAAAGCAGGGGCAATTCATTCACAAGCAGAGAAAAATAAAACATCTCATACATGACGCATTTTGAAAAATTCTCTTTCGGAGCTTAACATATTTTGGGGGAAAACTAGGGCCCAACCAGATGGAACTTTTCAAATGGACACTTTACAAGGGCATAAACCTTCAACCAGGATAGTAAAAAGAGAAATAAAAATTACATGAATAAACAAGAGAACTGCCCTAAGGGTTATTTCAGCCAAGATTGGCAAATTTCCACTCATATGAATGTGCAGAATGGATGCTGGTGAAGGAATGGTTTGATGGCAATCTCTGAACCGACAATTCTTAAATCCATCCCATCGTTGCTGAAAGAATATGTTCATGTATATCACTTAATGATAGGGAAACATTCAGAGAAATGCATTGCGTTAGGCAATTTTGTCATTGTGTGAAGACGGAAGAGTGTGCTTACACAAACCCAGATGTACAGCCTCCTACACACCTAGGCTATACGGTACAGTTGACTGCTTTTACACTACAAACCTGTACAGCATGTTACTTTACTGAATAGTGTGGGTAACTGTAACACAATGGTAAATATAATATTTGTGTATCGAAGCCTGTCTAAACATAGAAAAGTTACAGTAAAAATATAGTATAAAAGATTAAAAATACGGTACACCTGTATAGAGCACTTGCCATGAATGGAGTTTACAGGCCTGGAAGTTGCTCTGAGTGAGTCAGTGAGTGAGTGGATGTGAAGACCTAGGTCATTATTGTACACTTAGGGTCCACTAAATTCATTTTTTTAAATCTCTGTTTAATAATATATTAACCTTAGCTTACTTTTCTACTTTATAAACTTTTTAAATTTTTTAACTGTTGGACTCTTGTAATTAAAACACAAACACATTGTACAGGTGTATAAAAATATTAATATTTTCTTTCATTATAGAATTTTTCTATTAAAAAAATTTTTTTTTAACTTTTTAAACCTTTTTGTTAAAAACTAAGACATGAACACACACTTTAGCCTAGGCCTACACAGGGTCAGGATCTTCAGTATCACTGTCTTCCTCCTCCACATCTTGGCCCACTGGAAGGTCTTCAGGGACAATAATGCACATGGAGCTGTTATCTCCTGTGATAACAATGCCTTCTTCTGGAATATCTCCTGACGGGCCTTCCTAAGTTAACTTTTACAATCAACTTTTTTTTTTTTATAAGTAGAGGAGTACACTCTAAAATAATGATAAAAAGTATAGTATAGTATAGTAAATACATAAACCAGTAACGTTGTCATTTATTATTGAGTATTATGTACCGTACATAATTGTATGTGCTATAGTTTTACACAACTGACAACGTAGATTTGTTCATACCACAATGACCACTAACATGTAATGTGTTACACTATGTCATTATGACAGTTATAACATCATTAGGCATAGGAATTTTTTTAGCTCCATTATAATCTTAGTGGACCACCGCCATATATGCAGTCTGTCTTTGTCCCAAACATCATTATGTAGTTCATGACCGTAATGTGGCATCCTTAAACTATCAGGAACATCTCATTAATATCTATCTAAAATCCACCATCCCTTAAAGGTCATTACCCGGGCAGCACCTCTAGTCCTGCCCTCCACCTTGGCCCAAGTGATTTTCTCCATTCTTTGAACGGCACATAGACATCCATTCGCATCTGTCCTGCAGTGTGTTAGGATTTTGCCTTGCACAGTCAGACGCATCATCATGAACAGACTCCACTGACAGGAAGACCTGAGCCCAAACCCTGAGGTTGCCACTTAGGCTAGTGATTTAATCTCTGTAAAACAGGGAGGATAACAGTAATAGCACCTAATAAGATCACTGCAGAATTAAATGAGATAATACATCTAAGTTGTCTGCCCACTAGTTTGACAGCCCCATAAGTTCAACCAATGTTACTGTGATCACTTGCACAATTTTTTGTCCCATATTAAAGTGTAAATCCTTTTTAAAACAATGCAAGGTACAAATAAAATAATTCCTTGAGAGTACTTATTTGCTTTCTCTAAAGTCAGTTTGTAATTATTTGTTAATTTGAATGGAGATTAATTCTTCCAGAACACTACACTATGCCTCCCACATTTATCCATTTAATTACTCTTCATCCCACCGACCTATCAGAAGAAAACAGAGGCAAAAGAAAGGAAGACTTTTCTGGGTCTCAGGAGGTTTTTTTTTTTTTTTTTTTGCTTGTTTTTGTTTTAAATCTATAAATTTAAAGGAGTGGGCTACACAATCTCTAAAGTGTCTTTTTATTCTCACATTCTCAAAACCTGTGTATTATCCATGAGAGTCAAGTCATTCTGGCCCCATTTCTAAGCTACTCCTTTTTGGCTCTGCCAACATTCCCCCTTAAATGCTCTCTTTCTTTCTAAAATGTCATCTACATGCTTTGCATTTTCTAGAGTGCCATGTCTCTTCACTTTCACCTCCTTTGTCCAATTCCTAAAATAACAGAAACCTGGTTTTAATAATCAAGATCTACTGCTACAAATTCTATTAAGGCATATATACACCAGGGAGGGTGGTCTGTTTTCTAGACGGTTACTGAAAACACCATCATTAAATCACCTGGTAGCCACTGAAGGGGGGGCTTTTGGAGAAAACAAGGCATGTGCTAACTCAACTCTATGAAACATTTGCCTAGCAAAAAAAAAAAAAAAAAGGAAAGAATTTGGCTTGAGGAATAAATGACTCAGATAGACACCACCAGTTTTCACCTTGGCATTCCTTTGGTCCCCAAGTCCTTCTGAACTTACAGATGGTCTTAATTAAAAACAAGTAGTTTCTAATTTACAACACAGGAAACATTTAGAATTTGTTGTAGCAGTAGAGTTAGTGGAACCTAGTAACCCCAGTCTCACCCCCAGACAACTACCTTCCATGACTTTAATTCATTTGTACAGATTCCTGATGTGTTCATAAGTCTTTTTTATTACAAGTATGACATATTTCTATTGCATTTAAACTTTTAAAAAAAGTTGACAGAAAGGCACTCTATCAAGTCTTGACTTTCTTCCACCTTGTGTCCTTGAGTTATGTCAAGCTCATAGTGGGAGCTGAATACAAAGACCAAGAGCCCTGGGTCCGGAATATTAGTGGCTGATGGACTTTACCCTTCAGATATGCCACATTCTCTAGCTGTGACATCAGTGTGCTAAGCCTGTCCAAAGTGGAACACTGCTTGCTTTGCACACGCTTGCTTGTATGCTCACCATCCCATCTGTCCTACAGACACTCCAGTAGCTGTTGTGTTTCACACCTACATTTCCTCCACTTTATATCATTTGTTTAACAAGAAGTCAATCCCACCAACAATTTTTCTAACAGCCTATTCTTCTTGAAAGTATTTAGCCTCCTTTTTTTTAAACACAAACACTAACCTTGGAATAATGAATGTCCTTAACTGATATTGCACTCCACTCTTTGCAATAAACACACACTGCAACACACAATTTGTCAAAGTTTTTCAAGAGGTGAGGGGATGAGGTTGAAGTTCAAATTAAGAATGGTAGTTTTATGGTCTGGGAGACGAGCCAACATTAGACTTCATAAAATGGAGCTTGAACTGGACGAGGTTTATGGTATAATCCCAGTAGACCGGAAGTCACATATTATTTTGAATGATTCTTCCCGATTACTGAAAACGTACATTCTATGTCAAAGGTGGCTTTATATTGACATTATTTGCATTTAGACACCAACACTTGCGAAAATAGATAGAAGTGACTGGCTTTGTATCTCACTAAAGCTTTCATAACTCTTTTATTTCTACAGTTTGAGAAGTTCTTATGCATAATAATTATTCATTATTAACTTAACAAATGTACTTGTGTTTCCTTCCTTTTGTTTTATTTTTATTATATTTAATATAATATATATTTTATATTTTTTAAGGTTTCCAACATGATGTTTTGATATACATATACAGTTAAATGATTACTACAGTCAAGCCAATTAACTTACCCATCACCTCACATAGTATCGTGTGTGTGCCATAAGAGCACTGAAATCTACTCTCTTCGCAATGCCCTGTACAAATACATTATTATTAACTATAGTCCTCCTGCCGTACATTATATTTCTAGACTTTGTACCCTCTCACCTACATCTCTCTTGTATTTCTTTTATCAAATTTCTTTAAAAGTTTTTGCTAAGGAGATTTTAGTATCTCTAAAAATTTCAGTTTCTTGATATTAACTATCCTCATTACACTATTTCTTCATCTAATAATTATAATCATAAACTAAATAAAAATTTTTAATGTAGGATGGGAAAGAAAATAGGAGCTGAAAGGACTATCATCTTAAAGTTGAGCCTTCATCTCTTTTTTTTTTTTTTTTTTTTTT
Source organism: Lemur catta (assembly GCF_020740605.2). Classification (NCBI taxonomy): domain Eukaryota; kingdom Metazoa; phylum Chordata; class Mammalia; order Primates; family Lemuridae; genus Lemur; species Lemur catta. The sequence continues at coordinate 2,195,509 of NC_059153.1, read as the reverse complement.
GAGACAGAGTCTCACTTTGTTGCCCAGGCTAGAGTGCCGTGGCGTAAGCCTCGCTCACAGCAACCTCAAACTCCTGGGCTCAAGCGATCCTCCTGCCTCAGCCTCCCGAGTAGCTGGGACTACAGGCATGCGCCACCATGCCCGGCTAATTTTTTTCTATATATATCTTTAGTTGGCCAGGTAATTTCTTCCTATTTTTTTAGTAGAGATGGGGTCTTGCTCAGGTTGGTCTCGAACTCCTGACCTCGAGCGATCCACCCGCCTCGGCCTCCCAGAGGGCTAGGATTACAGGCGTAAGCCACCGCGCCCGGCAACACACAACAAAAGAAATAGTTCTGTGCACTTGGAAGGAAAAGGTCCACGCACCAGTTCTCCCTGTGAGGTGAGAGGGGCCTCTGCTGCAGCTGTAACTAGGCCAAAGCTCTCTAGGACCAGAGAGTTACTCTTTATGCCAAAAGGAACAGTTTTTTAAAACCTGTACCCAATTTGGAGGGTTCAAATTTAACTCTACTAAAGTGGAGGAGAGCCACAAAGATGATTAAAGGGTTGGAAAGTAATATCTATTGGGAAAGATTAAAGAAACTGGGATTATTCCGCCTGGTGAAGGGAAGACTGATGGATGATTTAATAACATTCTTAAAGTATTCGATCAGTTATTCCAGTGACCAGCTGTTCTCTATCCACAATGAGGACAGAACCAAAGGAAATAGCCTTAAATTCCAACGTGAAGAACTTAGGTTAGATCTAAGAAAGAATTCTCTGACAGTGAGGCTGTTTAATGTTGGAATGGAATATCCACTCTAAAGTCTTTAGATCTGACGTAGATTACCATCTCCCTGTAGTAGGGAGTTGGGCTCATGGAAGGTGGGAGGACAGATCCTCTCGCCGCCCCTTTTATAGCTATAAAATCTACAATTTTTGAGTCAGATTCTCTTATGCCTATTGGGCATGCACAGTTACTTACGTAGGAAAGTACTGGAGGCAGCGAAGTTAAATATCAAGGATTAAAATGGTCTGGTAGACAGAGGCTCTTTTGTACATAAAGAATTCTTAGACCTACACAGAGCAGCCCTAGACTACAGTAAGCCCCCACCTTTGTTGATCTTACAGTTATACACAAACACCATCCTCTTGACCTATCCTAGAATAAGCAGAGGGATATAAGAAGAAAATAAACAGAAGCAGATTTGTTTTTCTCATCATGAAAAATGGCCCCCAAATAGACATTTAACTCCTTAAGTCAAGGTAAACTGGGCATGCACAATAGAAAAACATAGTGTCTATACCATGGATTATCTTTTTTCTTATTCCAATATCTCAGTATACATTGAAATACTAAGAAAAGCAGGATAATAATATCCTTAAATTCACAGAATATATCAGAGAAAGTGCTATGTCACTTCATTGGCTCTCCTATGATTATGCTGCATTTAAAAGTACTCACGAGATCCCACTTTTCCCCTTCTATTGGAGCAATTTGCAAAAATTTGAAAGGTCTTTGCAAAGTGAATAAAAAGAAGTTGAAGCATCTGCAATACAAGGCATTTAAGCCTTAATTCACAGACTGCAGCCCTGAGAATAATTACCAGGACTTAGTCATTTTCTACTATGCTGCACATGAAAGGCATCTGATCACTTAAAAAAAAAAATACTCAAGATGCAATATTTTTAGAATTGTTATCATTCTTCACTTGAGTGATTCAATAACTGCAGCACTTGCAATGTGGTTTCCAAAAGAGCTTACATAACTAAACATATACAATTACAGACACTCAAAATTAAGTGGCTAGGTGGTGTACTGCCTCACAGAATATTTGATGAATGGCATGAAGTAAATCTTTTAAAATCAGCTTCCCAGAAATTCTTAAGCCTATGATAATATAATGCACAATAAATGTGTGGACCATGAGAAAAATGTTCTGTGTCTTGATTTGCCCATTTGAGATATTTATTTACATTTTTATAATCTCTATTAAATAGGCCTAAATTCAAAATCACTTAATAAGCTGGATACCTTATGTTCTCTGGTTTTTAAAACTAAACCTCCAGGTTCCTCAATATGGCACTATAATTGACACAGATAAGACAAATTTTTTTTAAAAGTTCAGTTACTGTCCTATCTTAGGAAGAGGTTAAGTGACCATATTACGTAATTTATTATCCAAACCAAGATACTTTTGAGAGTGAAGGGGGCTGTATTAATAATTATACCAGAAGAGTAGGCGAAAACCAGAACTGATCTTAGGCAAATCAGAAAATACGAACATCCCTATCACCGACCAACATAATCCAGTTTGTTGTGGCCAAACACAGAAACCTGCGTGGTCTCTAGGTACTTAGTCCTCTGGGTTGAGACTAGCACACAAGAGATGATCAACTGGTGTGAAGGTGCAGAAAGAACGTTTATTTTGGAGGTCAAAGGATCTACCGAAAGGCCACTGCAGAGAAGCCCTTAGTGATGGAGGCCGAAGCTGAAAAAACAGAGATGTCCTACCATATGCTGGGGCACGGTGACAGGAGAAAAGGCAGGAAAGACCCAGAGTCCCAGACAAGCAGGGAACAGTCAGCAGGATTAGTATTTCCCTTTTTCAGACTGTCATCATTTCCATCAATAAACATGCATACATGTTCAACTTCGGCAAAGCTTTATTTCGCCCACAAATGTGACCGAGACATATTTTGATCCTAAATAGAGGTTGAAATCTTCATGTGCTACCAGGCAGATGTGCTGGACAGGTCCCCTGCCCCAACCACTCACTGAAGGAGCAGCAGTGACAATGCATGAATCTGGAGTGGGCTGTACCGGGTTCTATGCTCGGCTTGCCTCTGTGGACACAACATTTCAGGAGTACCCCACGCAAGAAATGTCAGCGCCTCCCCATCTTCATAACTGGCTTGAAAATAAGCACCCATCCGTCCCCACCCATGTAATGTAGTAAAGCCAAGCAGAGCACTTGTAACCTTCCAGCTGCCAGGCCACCCCTCCCCTCGTGCCCTGCAGAGGATCGTCTGTTTGTCAGACTTTGGCCCAGCCCTCTGATGAACAGCTGATCAGTGAGTGAGGGGTGGGTGAAATGACCACCAAGCAGCTGCACCATGTTTCAGGGACGAAACATGACAGTCAGTGTTTATGAGTAGCTGAATGGAAGGAAACAGTAATTAAAGCCCTTGATAAGTGAAGACGCACTGCTCAAGTCAGCTCCCCGGTAAAATTTTCCAATTACTTTTCTGACATCACTCAAATAAGACAGTCAGTCAGCCAGTGGCATACAATTAACTGTGTGGTTTATGAAATTATTCAGCACACACTTAATATATGCCTACGAGGTGCCAGACATTGTAGTGACGACTAGATATTTAGCCTACTTAGCTGATCCATAAACATAGTAGAAACAAACCAGAAATATCTCCTTTTGTTCAAATCCAGCCTTGACTTTAAGAGCCCAGCTTAAATGCTAGATCCTCGAGGAAGGTTTTCCTGGATCTCCCCAAGCAAAAATAATAATTCTTTTCTCTAAATTCTCATTGCACTCTATTTGGACCTCTTCTATGGGACATGGTCAATATCCCACATTGTACTTCTTTATGTGTCATTTCCTAATAGACTACAAGTAACTTTAAGCCAAGATTCATGTTATCTTAATATCCCCATTATCTTCATATTCCCCAGAGCATCATACAATTCTTTGCATAATGAATATATTAACATTAATGGACTACCTGCTGTTCACCTTGGCCCAACACAGGTTAGATACTTGAGGGGAAAATCATTTTCATATTTTCTACAGCTAAAATCAATTTTAAAATTGAAAAGAGGAAACAAAATAAATTTTAAAAATGTTTTTCAATATGCATATAATACAGTAAACAACCATAATGCCAATGTCAATAATCCTGAATCTAGCACACTTTGATCAAGACAGGATTTGACTTCACCTTTGTATCTATTAAAGAAACGGTCTACTAAAAGGAAAAAAAAAAATCACTAAATATTCACGACCTATTTAAGCTTTCTAGGTGAACTGTTTTCAGGTATTTTAAAACACTAATTACACTTAAATCTTATATATTCATTAAAACAGGTCCAATAAGATTTCTATTTTACCAACAAAACATTTGTTAGCAAGGAAATTGGGTTACTGTATATACTCCAAATAATTTTAAAGTTATGCTTACTTATAAATAATCTATATTCATGTATTTTGCTAATTGACCCCCTACTCACATCAAATGCTTTAATTTAATGAGAGAAAATTTAACATTTTGGAGATACACTGAAGCTCTTATGGACTAGACTGATAAAGTAAACGGGAAGTGTGAACCAAAATCCACTTTCCTTCTGCAGGAGATGGCAACCAGTAGTAATGGGAGTGTGGCAGAGCGGAAGGAGTAATAGGTTAGGGGGTTGGAGACCTGGATTCTAAGCCTCATGCTGGTAGGACAAGCTATGTGTCCTGGGGCAAGCAATTTAAACCTCCCAGGTCTGCTCACTTTTCTATAAAATGAGCTAATGCCTACCTGATGGGCGTGCTGTAGAACGTAAAATGAGATAACAATAGTCTCATTATGAATTGTCGCCCATGTGAATTGTATAGAACTAGTATGGCTCAAACAACACAGACGTTTTAAGGCACAATATTTGGGGGGAGGTAAACCTACTAGCCATATGTACTAGGCAGGTTTCCCCAAAGAAACAGAACAAATAGGATACATACAGGGAAAAGGAGAGAGAGGGAGAGAGGTTATAAGGAATTGGTTTATATGATTATGGAGGCTGAGAAGTCTCCAGTCCCCAGATCTGGAGTTGTCGAGCTAAAGAACCAAAACAGCCAGCAGCATAGTTAAGGTTCAAGTCCTAAGGCCTGAGAACCAGGAGAGCAGATGGTGTAAGTTTTAGTCTGAGTCTGAACCTGAAGGTAGAAGAAGACCCAAGTCCCAGCTGGAAGGCAGCCAGGCAGAGAGAGCAAATTCTCCCTTGTTCTACCTTTGTGCTCTATTCAGGCCTTTCAGTGGATGGGAAGAGGTTCACCCACACGGGGGCAGGCGATTTGCTTTACTCAGTCTACCAATTTAAATGTCAATCTCACCCAGAAACACCTTCACAGACACACCCAGAATAATGTTTAACCAGGTATCTGGGCAAATTGACACACAAAATTAACCATCACAAGTCCATCCTTGTTAACCGATATACATCTTCTTAAACCACACTTAATCTCCACATAAGGACAATAACAAGGTTATAATTCTACCTAACATGATGCAACTATCCTGCACACAACCAAAAACACACTAGCCTTTTCCCTAGGAAAGGAGGTAAAGTTCTTGAATGAAGTTTATATCTTCTTGATACTTCATAATTTAAATACTATGATATATATCATCTTCTTGATATCCCATAATTTAACAATACTTAATACTATGATATGAAGTCAACAGATCTTATGTTACATGATAAGGGAATTAGAGAGGGAAAAAACAGATATTTGCTTAATATATTTACATATATACACATAAACACATACAAACATACTCATAACAAAGAGGAAATACTCATGACAATTATAATCCTCATTTCTGTAGCTGGTCACGTGGTCGTAGATGGTATTTATAGTTGCCTTCATCCACAGCCCATTCTGTATTCCCTCTGCCTTCAACAAGCACCTCAGCTGGCTGTGGCCAAGTGATCCAAACCGTCATTCATGAAGGTCTGGGCCATTAATAGTACTGCCTGGATTGTGTTGTTATAGTTTTGTATTGACATTAATCACAGGGCATGGTAATACAAAAAGATGCCCTAAGGGATTTCCCATATTCCAGACATATTCTTCCTTACCTCCATTATAGATCACAGTCCAATTTCGCCTTGCTAGTCAGGATTAATCACCCCAGCCAGCACAGTAACTCCCTTCTTCGTCTGTTGATTCAGAAGCATGAGGAGTCCAAAGTGGTCAGGCAGTAGTCTTAACTTCCATTTCAATGGAATTATTGTTGAGTCTCCTGGTGGCAGCATTCCTCCCTTGGGAACTAAGACCTCCAGACCAGCGGAGCATAAGGTCGTGGGAGCGGGAAGTAGAAATTTTGATAGCGGGTCACTAGGGGTAATTGTGAGTGGTGCCACTTCCATTTCTACTCCTTGATTCCTGGACCCATGAGTTCTGGCTTTGGGAAAAACAGCACCATACTGGATACTGATTCAGAGAATATACGGCCCTCTGGAGAACCTTGCCCCAGCCCTGCAAGGTACTGCCACCGAACTGGCGTAGCAGGGACGCGGTGCTGGTCTTTGCTGCTGGCATATTGTGCACTGAGCAGCGGCTGTAGTCAGGTCAGCCTAGGTGAGTGGAAGTCCCTGTCCCTGAGCCCACGTATAATCTGTCCCTGCTACCACGGCCACTTTGTTTATGAGCTCATGAGGCGAGAACAGGTGTGGCATGAAGAAAGAGGCTGACTAGTATCCACAAAAATTGTCATCCTATCCACCTGATTATTACAATCCTCCTCTGATGAAGTCACCTTTTGGTGAGCATTCAACATAGGGGACAGATATCTTCATGTTTTTGCCCACTGCCTATTCAGACAAGTCTATTCACATCCCTCGTCTCCAAATTTCCTTGTCACCAGTTTTCCAATCATGTTCCTTCCAAGTCCCTAATTGTCCGGCCAAACCACTGGCCACAGCCCATGAATCACACATAACCACATGTCTGGCCATTTCTCCTTCCAAGCAAAAAGTTTACAACCAGGTGCATTGCTTAAAGTCTGCCCACTGGGAGGATTTCTCTTCATCACCGTCCTTCAGGGTATCCCAGGACAGGGCTGCAGGGCTGTCGCTGTTCACTTTCAGATGGTTCCTGCATGTCGCGCACAACTGCGTGCAAGCAGACCCAAGTCTTCTCTCCCTCTGCCAACTGACCGTAGGGAACTTGCTGTGAGGCCACACGTACAGGGTAGGAGAAAGAAGGCAATGTAGCAGGAGTCGGGACCATAGGCACTTGAGCTACTTCATTGTGTAACTTGTGCCTTCTCTTTACTACTGGAAATAGAGCCATTTAGCATCTTTAAATCTAATCAATGAGAAAGGCAATTTCAGAAACCTCAGAGCCAATTCAGAAAACTTACGCTAAACATTCTGTCCCTCTAGAACCACTCTCAGTACCAAAACCTGTAACAGTCAGGGTTGTATAGTGACACTGAACCAATAGGATAATGTAAAGACATTCATTATAATGACTATGGAGGCTGAGAAGTTCCAAGATCTGCCGTCATCAAGCTGGAGACTCAGGAGAGTTGGTAGTACAGTTCCAATCCCAGTCCTAAGGCCAGAGAACCAGAAGGGCCAACAGTGTAAGTTCAAGTCCAAGTCTGAGCCCAAAGGCAGAAGAAGACCTATGTCCCACCTTGAAGACAGTCGGGCAGAGAGAGCAAATTCTCCCTTTCTCTGACTTTTTGTTCTATTCAGGTTTCTGGTGCTTTCAGATAGCTTGCAAAATAAAACTTGATCAACAGTTAAATGGTAAGATTTTTTTTTCATTCAGAAAATGTGTAGACAGTTAAATTAATTTTCTTCAGATCAAATTCACCTTGGGGGAACATGTACAGTTGCAACTAGCTTGGCCATCAGCGACCTTTGAGGCATATTCTCAAACTGGGGTCCGCTCCCCAGCAGAGCGTAAGTTACACAGGGTGCCAACAGGGTGCGCACTTATGAAGCGTCCATTTCACGTGACAATTTGAGAGGTAACTGAATTTGTGTGATCTTAAAGGTTTTTAAATTTATTTTTAAAGAAATGTGGAGTAGAAAGCGCAATCAGGGATAAGGATTCAAGAAGTTTTAGTTCCAAGTCTTCTTACTTATATTTTTTCAGTTTCACAGAAGTGCCATTTCTAGACCAGTGTTTGGTTGAAATAATGTTAACACACATGGGGCTTGTGTGGCAAAATGGCAAAAATACTAGGAATTAAAAAGACCTAAGTTTGATCTCTGACTTGCCACTAGCATTACTGGGAGCTCTTGGCAAGTCCCTTTAAGTCTTTAGGCCTCAGTTTCTTCCTCCGTAAAACAAGGTGGTTGCTCTAGATCATACCTAAGCCCTCTGCCTAGTCTACATTCTGTGATTATTTTTAATATTTTATCTTTAAGATACTGGAATGCAATAAAGTTAATTGAACCAGGGAAAAATCTCCTGTGGGTCATTTCTAAACCCCTAACAAGAACTTAGCTAACTTGACCACGTTGAATAGTTCTCCCTAGCAATTTTATCTAGGATCATCTACCTACAAAAAAAGGTGGTTCAGATTATTCTATATGAGTCAGTATTTTGTTGAGATAAATTCTTTTCACAATAGCACCTGTTCAATCCAATGAAATTCCTACTCTAATTGCTACATAAAAGATCATTATTTCACTCCTAACATCTGCACAAATAAAATTTCTAGATATGTAAGGAGTTTAGAAAATTTCCATTTCATATATCAGGTTCCCACAGCTTGTCTTCATGCTGCACTTAAGAATCCAATTTGGGCCGGGCGCGGTGGCTCACGCCTGTAATCCTAGCTCTGGGAGGCCGAGGCGGGTGGATCGCTCGAGGTCAGGAGTTCGAGACCATCCTGAGCAAGAGTGAGACCCCGTCTCTACTAAAAATAGAAAGAAATTATCTGGCCAACTAAAAATATATATACAAAAAAATTAGCCGGGCATGGTGGCTCATGCCTGTAGTCCCAGCTACTCGGGAGGCTGAGGCAGTAGGATCGCTTAAGCCCAGGAGTCTGAGGTTGCTGTGAGCTAGGCTGATGCCACGGCACTCACTCTAGCCCGGGCAACAAAGTAAGACTCTGTCTCAAAAAAAAAAAAAAAGAATCCAATTTGAAGATAAATTTTCACCCTCAGTAACCTCACATCAAACCAGTTTATTATTACATCTCTTTGTAGCTCATATCTTACATTTTTAGAGTATTAACTCATTCCATGCTTAAAACAGAAAGACAATCACTGTGCTATTTATCTATGAAAGATGATAATGTACAGTTTAACCTTTGGTAAGCAAAAAAAGTCATGAGAACTTCTCTTAATGTAGGAAGAGTCCCCAACAGAAAAGCAACGTGAATGAAAGGAAAATGTTTGGAGAGGAGGAAAGGGGACAAAAGGAACAAATGAAATCTGTCAAGGGACTACTGTGTTTTGAGCCTTTTCCCTGGACAGATTTAGTGCTCACAGTAACTCCATTAGGTAGGTATCATTCCCATTTATAAGTGAGCAAACTAACATCAAAGACAGTTATTCCACGGCTAATGGCGTGGCTGGGATTCAGGCCCAGCTCTGTCTCCCTCTATGGGGATGTGCTGACTTCAGAGAAAAGGTAATTGGACAGCATATGCACTTTGTGATGAAGTGGGCATGTTAAAGAAAAAGAAACAAGTCCCAGATTGGGACTTTACAGACTACTCTACAGAAAATAACTCTGAAGGAGGAATAGGGAAGAGGAGAACCAGGATTTAACATTGGTCCCTAACATAAAAAAGGAAAGAGAATTTCAAAGGAGGGATGGTGGGAAATGTTAAGCATTAGGAAGTTGGCTAGCTCTGAGGACAGACTGACCACCTGTTAATGATATCACCATTAACCTAAGTAAACACCTATAAGTCATCACTGATGCCTTTGTCTCCCTCACCAATTAGTAACAGAGCCCAGCGGACTCTAATTGAATCCAACTTTCCAGCCCTTCTTTCCATTCTTCCTGCCCCCACCCAACCTCAGACTCTTATCATTTCACAGTTTAACAGCTGCAGAAGCCTCATCTTCACCCCGTGCCCTGGTCCAGCTACACTTCACACTTTCCAGCTTAATCTTCCTAAAACACTATTTTGACCAAATCACTCTTCTGTGCAGAAATCAAAACGGCTTTCCACTAACGATACAATATTCATCCTTACAGTCTTTACTATTATTCATACGCACTTTTATGTTTAAGTGGAGGCAGTGAAGGCTTCCTGATGCCAGGTACTGAGCACTGTGTCAAGTGGAACAGAAAAGGCAGGATGAGGTCAATCTGGGCTCCATCCAAAAAGCAACGGGGAAGAAACGAAGGTATTTAAGCATGATATAAGATTTGCATTTTAGAAACGTCCCACATATGCCCTTTGAAGAATCAACTGGGGAAGCGGATGGAAAAGGGGAAGAAGGATGTCTGAACTCAGTCCAAGACCAAGGGGATGACAAAAGATTGGATGCCACATACAGCATTACTTTCTCTGCAATCCCCCTACAGCCACAGGCCCACTAAAATACTTCATTCTCACCAGATTTTCAGCTTATAAAAAAACAAAGACTATAGTAATTGTCTGAATGACTAAGTAGGTCTTCCAATGAAAAGTAATGAGATTTTTAAATTAAAAATTAATTGTGTAAGAAATATACCCCCAATATTTTATTAAACTAGATGTTAATAATAGAAATTTTTAATTTAACTCAAATTAGCTAAGCGGCATGCAGAGCCTTACGGAGTCCGATGGAAGGACCAAACTGGCACTGAGCTGTATCAGCAAATTGGTCTGTTGAATAATGATTAATGTACAGAAAATTGATGTAATCTTTACATTTCTTGCTTGCCATAATAAACGCCCAGATGTCAAAATAGTATGTTCTCATGTGATTATTACTTTTGAATAGATATAGTTAGTCAAAAGCAATTACATTTGACCCAATGGTTTCCAATGATATCAAAACTACTAAAGGCCATCTTTCTCAGCTGATCAGCAATCCTATTTTAAGGATAATAATCCCTCTGCACCAGTAGAAAACCCACCCTTATACTTAGAAAAAGAAGAGACCAACACCTACAGCGTGGGCAAAGAGCATTACCTCTGGGTCTCAGTTTCCTTATACGCAAATTGGGACAGCAATGTCTGCCAGATCTGCTGTCCAGGTTGCATAGGAATCAAATGAGATAACTAATGTGATCAATTACAAACTGTAAAAAATTAGTTAATTAAGGGATCTTGAAAAAGGCATTTCTTCTCTGTGTGGTAAGAAACAGTATTCCCTATAGACCTGAATCATCTTTCCTCAGAACTCATAGCACCGTCAGCACATTCACTTGAAAAATCAATCACCGATAGTGTTATGTTTCTTTATACATACACTATCCCATATTTTTCAAAGCATCTTTTATTTTCCTTTCAATCAAATATTCTATTTACCTTTTTGATTTAAAAAAATCTTGATAATCAAAAATTCAAAATCTACTTTTTTAATTCTCTAATTAAAGATGCCCCAATTTACTGTGTACAAATCAGTGTCATCTCAAATTTCTAAGACATATGCATTGGACATAACAAAAATAGACGAAAAAAAACATATTTAATAAGATTCGAATAAATCAACAGTTACTCTTCTTAGCTTTAGACTGGTTTACAGAGGAAGAAATCATTTCCTCAGATTAGTGAACAACTATGGAAAGCAGATTGACTTCCATATAATGAATGCATAATATAGATTCTTTCATCTAATATTTTATATTAATATTGTTGAATATCTGGGAAATATGCCAAAATATCCCAGGGAAAAGAGGCAGTCATTTAAAAATGCTAAAAAGTATCCCGTCAATTGATTTTTGTTAAGACAAATAATTTAAAAATTCATAGAAATATATAAAACTATCCTTTTTTAAAGTTAAACTAGGCACTTTAGACTCAAAAATATTAATAGGACAATTATATTTTATATATAACCAGAAAATGATTACTAAATTCAGTAAGTTAAACTGGCACAATGAATACTTAAGCAACCTGGGACAAAATATATGGTTACAATACTTACAAATTGTCTAGGGACATTTTATCATGAATCTTCTTACATAACACACAAATGATTGCCTTTATGAAAATTTTCAGTATGTGTTAGCACAGTAAAAACTACTGATTATATGTTGCCACAAATAATTGGGACCCAGAGTTGTCGGTTGCTGAACTTCCCTTTGACTGTGTTTCAAATATAAAATTAGTTTTTACACAGAATGTACATGTATACACAATGGCCCTCTTTATTAAGCCAGTGTTTTACTAAAACCCCTTTCTGTCACCTACAAAAGGGCAGTCTGAGCCTACCAACAAAACAGCTGAAAAGAACAGTAGCAACGAGTAAATGTCCCCCCCGCTGGGTCTATAAAAAGTGTCTGCTCCCCTCACCAAGGCGGCTGCACGTAGCAGGGCTGGGAAGCAAGTACCGGGTCTATTGTGTATTGTGTGTGATCTCAAGTGGAGAAAACCAGCTGTCCTTTTGCCCTGAAAAGGACCCCCCTGTGAGCCTCTTCTCATGGGTCCTTATAGTTTCCTTCAACCCTGACACTAAATGGGCTTTGAACTGACGGCTGTCTGTCACAAAAAGTTCATCTCAAGCCACTTTTCCCCAGAGGTTTCACAGGGTTTAGTTGGAGGTGACCAACCATGTCCTAACAAAAAGATTAGTGTGTCCAGGCACAAAGCGAGATAGAGATGTGAGTGACTCTCTTTGTGACATCTTGCCACACAGAATAGAGAACAGCGAACGTAGTCAGCTAGAGAATACGCAGAGGCGCCTGAGGGAGAAGGAAAGAGGCTTGGTGAGGGCATCTGTCTTCACTTGGAAATGAATGTCCTTTAATGCCAGCAGGCATGATTCTCCCGGAAACATGTCAGGATCCTGTCTCTGTCACTTTCTACAAGAAATATGCATAGAAACGACAATTTCTAGTCCACCATAGGCAAAATTAAGAAGAGAGTGCAGTGTTAGGTTTCTCTCTGTAAAGTGTTTTTAGAAGGCAATCGCTTGTTAGGGCTGTAGAATTATAACAGGCCCTAGAGGTTGTCTAGCCACCACCCTGATGGCAAAACGGCAAGAGCTTTTCTACAATGTCTTTACCAGAAAGTCATACGAGAATTTTCCTTCCTCTCAAGCTCCCTGCACCTCCTCTGCTCCTCAGTCCACTGGATAAACACTTACCCACTGTTCACTGTTAAGCTGAAAGGCCATCTCTTCTGCAAAGTCTTCCCTAGCTCCACATAGACTGCTCTCACAGAACTGATAACATTTAATTATTATTGCACACGTTCTTACTAGATAATAAGCCCTCAAGGGTAAACACTATGTCTTAACGTCTTTTTTCTTTTTTGTACACCTAACACAGCGCTTGACACATAGTAGGCACTTAATAACTATTTATAGTGTAATTCTTTTTTTTTTCCGGGGCAGGGGCAATCTTACAAAGCTGGGTTTCATTCAACTTGCTGAGCAAAAGAAAGCACCACTTTGAGGAAGTCTTAGCAGGATCTTCAAAAGGGTGCAAGAGGTTAGAGAAGGGAACGTTCAGGGTTTTAGGGGCTGGTGTTCGTCATGGAGCAGCTTCAGGATGGAAGTTATAAGTGTGGTCTAGGCAGGACTTGGTCTACACTGTAATTCTTGAATTCTTCCAATGGTGGTGAGCCACTACATCAAAAGGAAACCATTTTTAAACAACCTTGTTAGAGGGGAAAATAACTTCTTTATTTTCAACGAAGATTTGCTCCCTGCTAACTTCCACCCCTGGATCCAAGGTCTGCCCTGTAGTGAAAACCGCCCACCACTCAGCGGAAGACCCGCTGGAAGACAACCACCATGCTTTCCTTAACATCACTACCGCCACCTCTAGCTCTTGCCCTTTTCAAGCTAAATGTTCCCATTTTCTTTTCCTATTATTCTTACAAGACACATTTTAGATGCTTTCGTCTCCACTGCCCTCCTCTAGAACTATTCTATTAAAAGGTTGTAACCATTTCCTTTAAAACTAAACAAAACGTCACATGCATGATTCAAACTGTGCATCACACAGTAGAACCACTACTACATTCCTCCAGGAATGATACTGATTTGAATACAGCAATAATTATTCCCCCTTAGCCTTCTCCTAGGTGTTCCTCCATCCTTGCTCCTGGAAGGGATGACTGAAAACGTCAATGGAATTAGGACCTCTCTTTTCTCAATGTATTCATATTTAACCAGAGAGGAACCCATGTATACAGTCCATCATCATCACACATTCATACTAATTTAGAGCTTTTGTTAAAAGCCCAAGATTACAAGCAGTTGTTTCAAGTAATTAGCCTGGCTGAAAGACAGAAGGAAGGAGTAGGAACAGTCTTAATTGAGTTCTTCAGATTTGAAACAGAATTTTTTATTTAACTTTCCTCTTCTGAAAGTATCTAGCAACTAATTTGGATTTGTCCTATATGTAAATATCAGAACAATGTCCCAAGAGAACCAGTGTTTTCATATACTTCAAACAACAAATAAGACTCTTTGTTGAAAATATTAACACATAGATCACAGGAAAATTTCACTCAATAGTAAATACCTTGGGAATCTTTCAGAGAACTTAGATTATATCACATTTCCATGTATCCATTTCTGATTGTATAGTCCAACATTTGAGTTTTCTGATCCAATTAATGCATTTTATTATTATTATGTTACACCATGTTTGCCTGTGAATATTATTTCTCATTTCTAGAACTGCAAAATGTGCTATTATTTTAATGAGCTTGAGCTGAATCAGCACATCAGTTCTGGTCACCTCTCCGCAGCATAGTAACAGAACTTGATCTATATAATTTCAAACCCAGTATAATCTCCTTGTCTGACAGCATGCAACTATGTAGCTTTATAAATGTACAATGATTGTATCCTCTGTCTAGCACTCATATTTCTTATATGTTGGTATAATAAAATAAGAAATATTTGGCAGTTTTATCAAAAAAAAGGGCTAGATGACTTATACTATTAATTTTTATTGAATTTAGTCCTATAATTCTTTGGGAAATGTTTTACATGATTTTCCTCTGAAAGTTATATTTGTAGAGCTGAAGAGCCATTTACCAGCTCCTAGGGTATTCTGAAGAACTAAATATACTACCAAATATATGAGAAATGCATATCTTATGAAAATTTACAACATGCTACACTGAGTACTCAGGTCTGACTAATTGTGGGAAGTGGTCTTCCATTAATGATACAGTTAAAATAAGAATACTGACCCCATTGCACCCCTTCTAGTTTTGATTCTGTTTATGAAGAATTTGAGAACTTAGACATGACATTCACTTCCTTTAAGGGACTCTTTCGGCAAATGATTTCTTAAGAAAGCATCTTAGCCCATTCAGCTTGCTCTAACAAAAACATCATACGTTGGGTAGCTTACAAAATTCATTCAATGAAATTCTATACAGTTACTAAAACAACAGAGAATGAGACAGCATAACCTATAAAATATTCTTGCCAAAAATGTTTAACCTGAATTTATCAAGTTTAGAGGAAACACAAAAAATGGAGGAGAAGTGAAATAACACCATACATAAACAAATAGATAAATTGAGAACATGGAACATTTTAACAAATACAATACATAAACCTTGAATAGATCTTGGTTTGGGAAAAAAAGTTATCTATAAAGACACTGAAAAGACAACTGGAGAAACTTAAACATATATGGGATATTAGATGACGGTAGGAAATTTTTTCCTAGGTATGATTACAGTATTGTGGTTATATCTTTATTCTTAGAAAATTCATGCTGAAATATTTAGTGGTGAAGTATCATAATCTCTACAACTTACATGCAAATGGTTCAACAAAACACACACAGATAGCTATAGACACATATAGATATAAACATATAGATAAAGAAAGCACATATAGGAAAATGTTAGACTTAGGTATTAAATAGGAAAAGCAATTAATTGGGAGAGTATAAAAAAACATTTTACAATATTCTCTGCAAGAGAATAAGCTTCAGTTTTAACCAAAAACAGTGTACAAAGGGCTCTTCTAAATAAATATAGTTAACTACAAACTGTTACATACTAGTTAACCATTCACTAGTTTTCAAAGAATAAAATTACAATGAAAACTAAAACTTATCAGGGCACTGCTTAATTTTTCTTTGATTATTTAGGATGCAATCAAGCAATCAGAATACAGAGGTTGTTATAAATTGACTTGAGGTCATTCTCTGAAAATTGCTTCTTTGAACAAATTCCAACATCAGCTTCCTATAGTTTTAAAAATTCTTTCTTTTCCAAAAAAAAATAAAGAAAGAAAACCCAGATTCCAAATGAACAAGGTATTCTAGGGAGGGAAGAACAGTTATTTTGAGATTTTAGGCTCCTTTTTAATTAAACAGCATTCTAATTTTGCAAGGAAGGACTAGCACTTTGCCTCTCAAACTGTTTTTACGATGTTCAGGTGATCAGATAGATGGTCCCTTCTAGAAGGCACCTGAATATGATCTGGTTGTGACCTGAAGAAACAACTTCAATGGTTATTTGAATACTAATTATCTACTCAAAACCATAGTTTACGTGAAGGAAGCTCAATGGCATTCAAGAACAGCAAAAGTCACTTCCAAGTTCTTAAATATTTATTGAATGGTTATTAATCTGGTTATTTCCAAGATAACTAGTTTAAAAGAGTGTCCCCATCTATTTAATAAGGAGTGATGCTAAAGCAAAGAGAACTATAGAGGGTGTTTTCTTTTTAAGACTATAGTTTTATTTTAGAGCAATATATGCATATTTGCTGGTTACTTTACAAAACTTTCTTCCTTAAAAACACTCCACTCCCTAGAACAGTGACTTTTTTCTAAGTCACAGTCAAATGTGCCATCGTTAATATAGTCATAAATTCTCCTAGCTGATCCTAAGGGTATGTCAATATGCCATCCTGCAGGCAGCAGAAAACCAACCTAATGGAGAAACTGATGATTCACATCGTTAAATTATATTTTTGCTTCAAGTTTGCTTTTAAAGCTAGTTCATCTCTCAGTGAAATCGTTTTTTTAATACGAACACTAAAGTTCATACTAAGCAATTCTTCAGCTACTCCAAAATATACAGTAGAATGTTGATGGATTTCTGGCTGGGTTTTAAAATCCAGCTCCCCAAAGAGTAAGAACAACAGAAACCAAAGTTCCTGCAAAGCCTTCAGGACAAAACTTCAAGAATAATGATTGTAATGAAAATACTCTTTTGAACTTAGAAGACTACAATATTTTTTCCCTCTACAGCACCAAAATTGAGCCAGTAGCAAAAGTGGAAAAGAACTAAAAGGTGTTGCATATAAATGAGAACAAAACAATGAGAAAACCAACGCAAAGACTGAGCCCACCAAAACATCACTGATTTCTGGTAAAGAGTAAAAAGATGAACAGACTTTAGAAGGAATTCTGAGAAGAGTTCATTTAACTACAGAATCAAGAACTGGTCTTAAGTATCCTTAATATCATTAATGGTTTTCTTAAATATCACTTGCTAATCTTTTATACCATGGTTATACCACCCACTTTTGAGAGTTCACTACGATGTCAGTGGGTTTGCCGGAAGATCAGCACTTTCATTCCCTTTCCAATGTGCAACTTGGCTGTACGCATCATGGGCTGTGCAAATGTTCATTAACATTTGAATCATCAGTTCCACTTATAGGTAATTATCAGCAATGTACACAAACATATATATCAGATTATTCGCTGCAAAGTTCTTTATGAAAACATTGAAAATAATCCAAATGTACAAAAAGAAATTGTTAAATTGTGGGAAATTCACATGAATATCATACAGAAATTTAGCAAGGCTTTATAGTGAGTGTCTACTACGTTTATAAGAAACTATTTTTTCTACCTTTATAAGAAGAAACATCTTTTTAAGTTTGCTGTGTTCTAGGTATGTCTTTGGATTCTTGAGAACATTCATTTAAGCTACATATTATTAGGTTACTTGATTCAGACTCCACATAAAAGGCTTTGATAAAACTTAAATATTTATTGTACCTAATTCTGATTAGTTATTATTTAGATTCTACTACTATTGCTCTATCCATAGTGGAGCACTGAAAATCATATCTTTAAGGAAAGAAAAATATTACAATATTCTTAATGAACATAAGAATGGGCCATATACTGTGAAATTTGTCACAAAGAAAATGGCATTAACTGGGACAAATAATTGTATTGAAAAAGAAGAAACTTATATAAAATATAAGTTACTTCATTTTTCTCCAAAAGTGAAGGTAGCTATAGGTAGCTGCTATAGCTGAGTTAGGCAGCTGAACTAAAGGCTAAAGTTCAGCCTTTAGATCGGACGAAATATTATCCAAAGACTTGCTGTGTTTGGCAAAGTACTTTCAAAAATCACTTAAATGCTTTTAGGTAGGTCTTACACTCCAATCTGAGGGCAGGTTAGCCTCGTCTGACAAACCACACACATTTATGGTACTTGCCTGACGTTTAGAGTTTGCCTTTCTGGCTTTAGGCTTTCGTCCTACCTGGAGAAACCCCATTTGCACTAGGTTTTGTTCTCCTTCTTCTCTTCCATCTCCTTCTTTCTAGAAACTCATCAAGCTCTACGTACACAAATTGGGAAACACGTTCTTTATCAACCTTGGACTATCTCCGCTAAAGTTTTACAAACCTCCAAAATCCTTCCTGTAGATGGCTAGGGTGGAAAACAGTTATCAACCCACGGAACAGCTTACTCTTAGCCATATTATTTTATCTAAAAGGAAAAAAAGTGTTCTATGGCCACAAATGTTTGGAAAGCATGACATATTACAGTTTCCATTTTGGAGATTCACACTACACAAATCCTACAGTAAACAAATCTGCTAGTTGAGAACCACTCTTTTAAGTATGGATATTTGCCATTGCTGTTTGCTCAGTCATGCTGTTGGACCGAATCATAAGCACATCTATTGCCCAGGAAAGGTCTAGAAACTTTGGGACCTAAGGCTGATGAAGCCCCAAATTCGATGCCAACAGTAATCCAGGTAAAGTGTCATCAATGGAATGGAAGCAAAATAGAGTTTATATTCACGCTAGAGAAGGGGAGGGAGGATAAGAGTGGCCCGACCAGAATGAGGGGTCTCGTTTAGGGCTATGGAAGATACTCTATTTTTGCAGTGTCATAGATACATGGCTACATCCCAAAGACAATCCTGTCCACTCTGTTTGCCAACAACGAAACCCATTAGGGCAATGCTGTTCATTGAGGGCTTGTTTGTTGTGTTTACTCTTGATTTTTAGGAATCCAATGAACATCATTAATCTCATCACATCCTATAAATGCAAAAACAATGTGAATGTTTAAAATGCTAGTGGCATATGATTCCAATTAAACAAAAGTGGTGACATAATAAATTGAAAATGGTAAGAAAAATGATGTATGATGCACATATGCAGGGGATCCATGTGACTGATTATAAAATTCCTCTGTCAGATTTCTTCTTGAGGATTGATGATGGAAACAAGGGTTTTCTGCTCCAAAAAATGAAGGCTTAAAAGAATAAAACATATCCTGAGTCTAATGTGTCATGAGCTCACACATAGAGAACAGAAAGTACACCTCAGGCCTCTCAATTCAAGGACACTTTTTGCTAAAAAAAAAAAAAAAAAAAAATTGAACTTTTTTTTAATATTCCAAAAATGGTAACATACATTTTACCATCAACACATAGCATTCCTCACACAGAACTTGATTAGAGAACCAACCCAAGATTCAGAAAAGTATCCTTAGAAGTATCCTTAGAAGTAGCTGAAATTTAGAATGTTAAATAACTTTGCACAGAAGGAAACTATATACAAGAACATAAAAGCCCTGGTTTCTTTATGGATGTAATTTCTCAATGCAATAGTTTTTCTTTTATTAAAAACTTCCAGATGCTTAACATGTATAATAGTACTAAGTCACACTGTCAGGCTTGCTGCTTAAACTCCTGTGAAACTGTCAGCAGATCTGTAGAGTTTAGGAGGTAAATTTAGGGGACAGTGTATTTGGCTAAATTTCTTCTTTGTAGTTTACAATAGCTTTGGTTGGCATAAATGATCTTTCCGGCCTTTATTACTCTGTCAACTTTCCTATCCTTACTGATAATTGTTTTCTCTCAGAAGGCAAAGTCTAGTTAAAAAAAAAAAAAAGTCATTTTCTCTTCCAGACTTCCTTGAAGTCCATACTTTGAGACTGTGTATTAAAGAAGAAAAAATTGCTCACCAAAGCTTGATAACTTGTACAATTCCTGTCATTCTACTAGGTGTCCTGCAAGCAATTGAGGAAGGTGTTTCACTTGGCCAAACCACTGTCCACACTAGCTACTCATGCAGTAAGCAAATAGCATTGCTGATGACAGCGGACGTTCATTTCAGCGGGAGGTAGCGTACTGGTTTCAAATTTTCTTTCGTAATACTTGTCACCGTGTGGTTGTAGCCAGATTTACACTTTCTCTGTGAAATGTATTGTATATTTCATTCACCATTGGCTAAAATATTGTTAATTCCTAGAGACTTTTCCATTATTTAAACATAGATGTACAATTCATGTATTCTCATTGTGCTGTCAATTTAAATTTCAATGTAACAGCATTTTTACATACAACCAAAAGTTAAATCAAGTAAGAAAGTCTCAAAGACCTAAGAAGCATCTTTAATAACTTTCTCACAATATAGATTTTCTATAAATAATACAATTTGGGGGGAGAGTTATTTTTCACATACTACCTTGTGAACTAAGTAGTAACTATTAGTCAAAAAACCAACTGCTTTAAATAAATAAATAAAAAAGCAACGGAAGCCAGGCAGGGTGGCTCACACCTGTAATCCCAGCACTATGGGAGGCTGAGACAGAAGGACTGCTTGAGGCCAGGAGTTCAAGACCAGCCTGGGCAACATAACAAGAAATCGTCTCCACAAAAAAATCTTAAAAATTATCCAAGCATG
Organism: Lemur catta; assembly: GCF_020740605.2. Lineage (NCBI taxonomy): Eukaryota > Metazoa > Chordata > Mammalia > Primates > Lemuridae > Lemur > Lemur catta. The sequence goes on along the minus strand of NC_059153.1, from coordinate 2,174,741 downwards.
GTGGTGCATGCCTGTAGTTCCAGCTACTTGGGAGGCTGAGGCAAGAGGATCCCTTGAGTCCAGGAGTTCAAAGTTACAGTGAGCTATGATCATGTCACTGCACTCCAGCCTGAACAATGGAGCGAGACTCTGTCTTTAAAAAAAAAAAAAAAAAGAAAGCAAGCAATGGATTGCTGTAACTTGGTGATAAAATCCCATATGAATATCTGGAATTATATAATTAGCCAAAACATAAAGGAAAAAACTGAAAGACACAGAAAATTGTCATTAAAAAAACAAGAACAATACTATGACCTGAAAGCTTAAAAATATAAATGACTTTTTTAAAAAGGATGCAGTGAGATGCTGACTGTCTAATGAACGGCATGCTCAGTTACACAGTGTATTTCCCCGGCTTTCCAGCTCTGCTATTATTACATCACCTTCTTTGCTAGCATACTACATACACCCCATGAAAGAGACAGTATTACATTAATAGCCATTTCTGGATTCCATTAATTTTAATAAATAATATTACCACCATCATTTCTAGTAATGCTTCTGGTACAGAATTTTGCAGACAAGTTCTGTGTTGAAAAGCGTAAGTTATCTCTAGACATAGCAGCTTGGATGACACTGGAGATTGGACTTTCAGTAATTTTCTGACAGTGTCCTATAGAGTCCTAAGGTTCTTTGGAGACGCCTCAGGGAAAGGGTTGGGCAGCAGAAGGAAAGGGCATGTAGGGTTTTGACCTCTGTCCCCTCTAACTTCCCGGGTCTATCAGTATTGCTAACATTGTATTCGATTTCATATGCTGGGGTTTCTCATAAAATTTCGTTTTTTAAAAAGGTTCAGCCTCCTTAGGAAATGTTATAAAACCCCTGCACTAATTGACCTCCAAGATCTGTATTAGCTTTAACATGCTATGGCTTACAAAGTTCTCAGAGAAAATGTTTAAAAGGCATGGGGTGAGAATATTAGTGTATGGAAGGAGATGGACCACAATAAAAGTCCTCTACCAAGCCGAGCTGTCAGATCTTCATTATAATTACCATGAACTTTCATAGAGAACCTTCTACAGAGAGCTCTACAATAAGCCCTAGAGATACACAGATACAAACTGGAGCCCCTGCCAAGGAGCTCATAGATGAGATTGGTAGAATGGGACTCTCGACCCATTCTTTAGGAAGTAGGATACAGTTATACCATGAGACCCATTACCAGTTACCACGTCCGGATCTGCCCATGAAGGTCCTGTGATCCTTGGTCCACTTGACCCACTTGACTCCCAACCTGGTTGATAACCATCCTCAGAAAAGTAGTGATTTAAGAAACTCATTTCCATCTGAACTTTGTCTACTCTGACCTTGTGCCCTAATTCATTCAGTAAAAAAAAAAAAAACGAAAAAAAAACAGGTTTTTAGTATTCCAAAGTTCACTTAGAAGCCCTAGAACTAGCCAGAATTTCTGGCATGACTTTAAAAGGTTGGTTTTTGTATGTGGTTTGTGGAAATCACTTTTATCTTATGATCATATCATACATACATAGATATATATATATATCTCTTTAAAATGCTGGCTACAGTCTGGAGCCCCCGAGACCACAAACTGGAGTTTCATAATTCCTGGAAGGGTAATACAAACAACTTACCTTTGATAGCTCCCAGAACTGACCTAAGACAGGAATGTTGAGTAAGAAAGGTATCAATTTTCCTGGCATATTTAATTATAGCATTTTAAAGATCAGAAATGGGAGTATAATATAGAGCTATAATGCAGAACTCCTCTGGCTCCCTAACTATATTCCAGAAGTATGTAACAATAAGAACTATAAAATACCAGGCTTTCTAAGTATGATGGTAGAGGGAGAGGATTCTGAGAGGTTAGAGGATATGGATGGCTTTTTCTTCCCATCTTTTATGCTTTTTACATGGGAACTCTTAGATAAAGAAAGGAAAAAATAGATTTTACCTCTGCCCCAACCGGCTACTTCTATTAGACATATTCTGACTCTCAACATAACCATAATGGACAAATTACAGCTGGCTACAACTCACACAATTTACACAGCCACTTAGCCTAAATGTGAAAATTGTATTTAAGAATGTCCTGACCACATTTCAAACACAGGAATAAAAACTTTGTGTACATAGTCTGGGACACTAGAGCTCCTAAAATCTAAATTATTAATGTCCAAATGAACAGATACAATTTTGGCATTTCTGGCAAATAAGGCCTACATCTACTAAACATGCCTTTATAGCAAAAAGACAGACTGAACAAAAAGACTAAGGAACACAATATGAGGAAAAATAAAGAATGCATTTCAACTATCATGTGGCAACTGAAGTTGAAATTGAGACCCCCAGATGAAATGATGTCAAAAGCATGATGGTGATTCCAAATGATTCTTACAGGATTCTGCGAAATTACAAAATGTCTGCATAAAATCCCTAACTGGTAAACTCAATTACACTCAGGCCATTTATTCTAGTTATTGGAATACCAGCCTAAAGTTATTATGTTTGCATTTATCTACTAAATGAACTTTTTAACTAATATAAACGTGAAATTTACTAGATTTTTAAAAATATCTTAAGGCTCTAGTCTTCAAATACAGGTGGAAGAAATTATTTTCTTTCTCCAGGAATGTTGCCATTGCAAACAAAGTCAAGTGATAGAAGTCAGCTAGGGATTTAACTGGGAAGGAGCTGGCAGAAGAAAGCCCCACCATTTAGCTCAGTTCCGCCTCCTTGTGGTCACAGAGGGGAGGCACCTGCCACCTGGTGGCATTTCCTCAAGGAATCCTATCATTTAAATGACTTACAAATACTCATTTGGAGAAATACACGATGCCAGTGAAAAGTGCTCAGTTTTATGCAGTGAAAAGGGAACACGTACCACTGTTGGTGAGAATGTAAATTAGCAGAACCTCTATGGAGATCAGCATGGAGATTTCTCAAAGAACTAAAAGTAGATCCACTATTTCATTCGGCAATCTCACTACTAGGTATCTACCCAAAGGACGAGAAGTCATTGTATCAAAAAGATCCCTGCACTCATATGTTTATCACGGCACAATTCACAATCGTAAAGATCCGGAATCAACCTAAGTGCACATCAGCTGATGAGCAGATTAACAAAATGTGGTACATGTATACTTGGAGTACTAGTCAGTGATAAGAAAGAATGAAATGATGTTTTTTCCAGAAACTTGGATGAAACTGGAGGTCATAATCCTAAGTGAAGTAACTTAGGAACAGAAAAATAAATGCCACATGTTCTCACAAAGTAGAAGCTAAACTATGGCTACGCAAGGGCACACAGAGGGTATAATGGACATCAGAGACTCACAAAGGAGGAAAGTGGGAGGTCAGGGGATAAAAAATTACCTGTGAGGTACAATGTACACTACTTGGGTAATGGGTACACTGAACACCCAGACTTCACCACTATACAATATATACATGTAATGGAATTCGACTTATACCCCCTAAATCTACTAAAAAAATTGTTAAAGTGTTCAATTTTAATTTGTAAGTGATTTCCACTTCTGCATCTTGCTTTTCTGCATTTCATCCTTTTTAAAAGTCAGTTTTGAAATACTGCTTCTTAATTGCAAGATTTCTGAACAAATCCCCAATGAAGCAGTAAGTATGTCTAATAAGTAGTAATTCTATGTCTAAGAATTGAGTACACAGGCATGCCATAGTCATTTTGAACACAAACGGGGGGGGGGGGGACTGTTAAATGTCATGGTGCGTTAAACCACTGCATGGAACTTCACCACACTGGCAAACCAGGGAGGGTGGGGATGCTTCTATGTTTAGCTGTCACACACTAGACTACAGCCTGCAGCCCAGACTGACTCATACATTGTTTTCACATTCTCAGCTTCCATCAAACCACCAAGTAATGTTTATAAAGTGGTAGGATGGAATAAAAATGTTTTTTCATGATAGGTTTTGGACGGTTTCCACTCAAGATAACATAGATTGATGTTATTTGGGTAAGTGTCTAGTGAGGCTCCCCCTCTAGCAGGAAATGCCCCCTCCCCAGCAGGCTGCAAAGCAGTCCTGATTCTGGCATGTTTCCCCACCAGCTCTCCGTTTTCCCAATTCTGTTGATGGGAGGTTGCCCTTCTCCATTCCTCGCCCTAATCCTGACATCCAGACACTGTTTTCGTTAATGCCATGTAGTTGATTTTGCACAATTACAAAGCAATCAGAAGCTCCGTGGGATGTTATGACCCTGAGAGTCTACTTGTACCTACACATAATTCAAATGAGCTAGAAGAAATTAAGCTCTATGTAGAAACTATATCCTTCTCTTAAATAATTTCCAGATCAAGGAAAAGCAGAATTAATTACTAAGGTAAGAAAGAGAAAAGAGTATTTGAAGAATTAGCTTCATAATAACTTACAGGCAGGAAAAGCAAAAGAGAAGTTAAGAAACAAGAACATTGCTTCAAGAGGCAATTTGTCCTCAGTCCTTTGGGTGACAGGGAATCTTGCCAGCTGTCACTACTGGACCAACTAAAAGTGTGACACCCAAACTGCTGTACTCATCAGGATTGAAACAATTTAACATGAATGCTTGAAGGCACCCGGATGTCACATTGTATTGTTTGGCCTTATAAGAAGAGGGGAATGCCTGTTATTCTCATTTAAATAATACTAATAGCGTTTTAATTTGCTTTCTTTCTGCAAACTGTTTCTGACTATTCTTTCCCTAAAGTAATTGAAAATCTGCACATTATTGTTCCCTTACTTAGTGCACTCCTCAAATTCATTGTGCAATGTGTTAGAAAAATGTACAGCATAAGTGAAAAACCGTGTTAGTAAGAAGTACAAGTTTTATACGATAAAGTAAATTTATGTTAACAAGATAATTGAAAGGTTCTTATACAAAGGGTATACAACTGTAAAGCTACAGTTAACATTTATTTCCACCCCAAAAATGAGAAGATGCCACAAAGTCAGTCCCCAGGGGATATAGCATTCACATTTATGAATCGGAGGTACTTTTTTGCTTGCCTACATTTATTCTTATTTTGTACACAATTATTTTCATAGACTTATAGGGACCTCAGAAGTTATCTTAATACACCTTTTTTACCTCTAGCTAAACTCTCCAAGCAGATGACTAGTTGTGCTACATTTAATGATTATCACTGAGTATACAGTAACTGGGTCCAGTGCTACCGCTCAGTGTCTCAGACAGGTTTCTCCTCTTATTCAACCTAAATCTTTCCAAGAGAAAAGCAGAAGAGTAAATCATTGTCATCCTATCTACAACAACACTTTATGTATTAAAAGTTACCTCTTTGTTTCAGTTGGGGTATCAGTATAGGTATACTAGGTATCAGTGTACCTTTATCTGCCCATAAATTCTTGGAAAGCCAAAAGCAAATGAGGCTCTGCAAATCAGCTCTTTTTCCATTGCTAGACCTTTATTTTCCATCAAAAGCCAGATTTTCTCCTATTGTGAATGTCTACAACAGAATTGTACTTTTCTCTTTTTTTTCCCAGAGAAAAGAAAAAGAATCCCTAGTATTTACAAAAATGGAAGATTTCGGTCATGTGCTCCAAAGCACACTATACTTTTTCACAGTTGCACTTATCACACCTGCGAATTCACATCACTTTTAAATAAACGTCTGTAGTCCTCTCTGAAATATAAGCTCCATGAGGGCAGATACCAAGTCTGTCTTGTTCTCTGGCACTTTCCTAGTATCTAGTGTTTGGCATTCAACCTGGAGAATTGACTTGTGCCCTTCAAAATCATTCTTGTCCAGCACTCCCATTTTAGAGGTATGAAAATAGACTCTGTAAAACCCATTCTTGAAAAGGACTTGCCCCAAATCATACAATGTGTTAATGACAAAGCCAGGATTACAACTCTGGATTCTTTATTTCCCATTTACATTCTCCATCCATTACACCACACAGGTTCTTATATCTAATACCCTGGGCAAGCAACACTACTGATGAGTAAGATACACAAATCTTTGTGACCTAAACATCTTTTGGTTGGCTGCCTGGCTCCCAGTGTTCTTTATAAGTTGGAACATAGAAACCTTCCCATAAATATGGCTGGTTTATGCATACTTTATGTAGGATTCCAAGAAAAGAACCCAAAACAGAACTCTACAGCCATAGCAAAGAGCCAATTAAATCTCTCAAGTGAGAGTCGAATTTTACAGAGGCCAAGCCACAGATGCCAGCTGAATTTCCATGGCTCAGCTGCTGCTAAATCAAATATTCTGCTAAACACAGCTTCAATTTGTATGGGCTTTTTAAATTATTATTTTGGGGTTTCTTTAAAGCAAATATTTTAGAAAATAGAGCTTCTCTTTAGTGCATGAAAAAACTAAATGGGAATTTTTAGGGGTTACAGAGATGATCTAAAACTGAATCGTGGTGACGGCTGCCCAACTCTATAAATTTATTTTAAAAATATTAAAAAGAGTAAACATTACAAATAATAGTATAATAAAGCTGCTAAAATAAGTCTGAAAGTGAGTCATATAGTTAAACTACTTCTTTTTGTAAACACCTGGTATTAAAACTCTAAAGATATTCTTTAATACCCCCATACTTTAAGCCCAGGTCCTACCCATTTCAATCATGGTTTACCTAAAAGGTCAAAAGTTTTCCTTGCAATTTTGGTAAAAACAATCTTTGAGACTGATATAAACATCTATAAAGAACCAGTCTTCGTTGATATAGCACCAAGAAATATTGACTAGTATGAAGAATTTGCATGAATAATCTATAGATATATTTGTTTAATTAAGTGTAGTGTTCTAGTCCAAAACTTGCCGTTAATTAGCCATGGAGTTGTAAGCAAATTATACAACATCTCCAGATCTCAGCTTTCCCCCCTATTTCATGTGTCTCTGTAGACCAGACTAAAGTTAAGTAGTATACGGTACAGTAAAAAGAATAGTAATTGCTATCATCTAATGAATGGCTAGCCACTAATATGCCAGGCTGTTTAGGTAAATTATCACCCTATGAGGAAGGTATTATTCGCCATTTTTTGCAGATAAGGAAATTGGAACATGGAGAAGTTTATTAGTTTGACCAATGTCACAAAGTTATTCCATAGCAGATCCAAGATTCCAATCTAGAATTACCCAGCTCCAAAACCTGTACTCATTCTCTATTCCTCATTAGACTTTGGACTTTTGATCCTGTCAGATGTGGGCAGGAATCTCAACCTTGCCTTTACTAGATTAACTTAATTACATTTTCTGAGTCCTAATTTCCTCATCTGTAAAATGAGATTACTAACACTTAACTCTCTGGGTTTTTGTGAAAATTAAATAAGAGAGTGCATCCCCTACAATTAGAAGTCATTCAAGAAATAGCCTTTGTCATGTCTCACCCACAGAAGTTCCTTCCTGTGCATTTAAAAAAAAAATCTACAAATTCTTTGATTAACTTACAGCCTACCTGGATAAACCTCACTGGGACTGAGTTCTGTCGAAAGCAATTAGAGTGATCACAAACAACATAGCATTACTTCTTTGCTATCAGTCCTTGGCTCTGTGACTGAAACTGTCATCAAGAGTGTCAACTTCAAGGGGTGGGCATCTGTCCACAGGAACTGAGCTGAGGTCACAGGCTTGTCTCACTCTGCCCAACAAACAGATGTCTGGGTGACAACTCTTAGTCACTGCAAGCCAGGGTTAGAGCCAAACCAGGTGGGAAGTGCTATATCTCCTGATTAATCCTCTTGGCCAGCCCATTCATTCCCTAAGACAATACCTCACTGAGCATAATTCAAAATAACTAGCTTTTCCCAGGATACTATTTTCAACACAATGCCTTTATTTGGATAATATCTGATTATTCCACAGGCAAAAGGGACTGTTTCTATAACAGTGGTTTGACAGCAAGAAACCCGCTTGGTTCACACCTTCAGATGTTTACCTTGCAAGTAGCCAGGTAAAAACTTAGGTAATGTAGAGCTCTAGTGGTGGGAAGGAAGTAAAGCAACTATTAGTGAGAGCCAATAAAAAAGCCAAGCAAATCACCATTCATTATTAAATCAACATGCTAAGATGAAAAATGTTCCAAAATAATCTTCTAAGATTATTAATATAAGGTAAATTCTAAATGTAATAGCTTTCTTACAGATTACAAGTTAGACTTCGATAACTAACCTATGTGAAACATCATGAAGCAATTGTATCTTCTCGAAAAACAGAACTCAGTGTTGCTGTTGTCACTTTATTTTTTAGCAAGTTTACTAAGGATCGTATTAATTAAGCACTAGTTATTTTTCACACAGCTAGAAAGAATGCTATATACAAAAAAATGCTAGACTCTAAGTGGTATGATCAGTGTAGTCCTGTACCACCTGTCCTGGGAATTTAAATAATTCCCCCAGGCTGATGAGGTGGCTGTGAATTAATTCCTGCACTAGAAAAGTGCCTTCCTTGAATATCTGACTTCTGAGGTCTTTCCCAACTTAAAACAACTAAGAATGAAGTCTACAATGTCAAACATTAACTCTTTGTTTTTCTGGTACCTAAAGTGTATGTCTTCTCAGTCAAAAGGGCTTCATGTAAAAATACAGCTCCATTATGGTCAACAATGTAACAGAATATAAATACTAACATTTATATAAGGTACAACCTGGAGTTGACATTTAAAATTTCTAAACATGGTGCCTGGTTTAGCTGTGTCAAAACAAGTTATCATGAAGGGAAAAAAAAATCTCAGAATATGAAAAAAATACAGAAACTAGCTTGGTCCTGAATATTAAAGAAAATGAACAGACTCACTTCCGTGAGATGATGAAAGAAACTACAATGTTCATAATGCATTAACAATGTTTATCTGTTTTCCAACGGCCATATTCCAACGGCTTCTAAATTGTCAAGTCTGTGGATGACTACCAAGCCTCAGGGGTCTTCCTTCCTGGGAAGGAAGATTTAATGATCACCCAGGGAACTTTACTCATGATGTTCCTCTTCTCCATCCTTCTACTAACATGCTGTCCTTAACACAGTTCCCTGAATTTGCACAGAAAAAAAGGTAGAAATATGAGCCTTTTCTAAAAAGTCATTGAGAACGCAATAGTCTATAATGGGAAGCTCAAGTAAAGAACTAATTTCCCTTCAATTCTTACCTTTAACTATAGGATTGGATACAGAATCTTTTTCATAGAATAGAAAATGAGCAGGAAAGGAAGTGAAGGTGCCTTACTAACATAATTGTATGCCAAAGGGAACCAAAACAAACAAACAAACAAAAAAATCCTGCACTACTGCAGTATTGGCCACGAGGGAATTCAGAATCTAACAGTTCTACAGTCCATTTCACCAGACATTAAAATAATGTAATAAACTGGAAGAATATTTTTCAATCTGTGAATTCAAAGAAGTTTGTACATCATCTTGCGTGTATTTTCCTTGGTGATTATCTCTCCTTTGCTTTTCCATAACACACAGTGGTACGCTGCTTAAAATAATATTTAGGGCTTTATTTGCCATCCTTTTCACTGAGACATGTTGATTTTATTAAAGCAAGTTGGGTCTGCATTCTTTCTTTACTATTATTATAGAGAGAGTTGACAGACACAGGACCTTTGTTTTAAAGTGCTCTGCTCTGGAGGAAACCTTGTTAAATAAGTTCCATTTTACCTGCTGGGCAGTTACACTCTGAAGGTGCTTCTCTTGCGATTCTTATTTTAGCCATATGGTCATAGGATTTCTGTAGGAAAAGAAGAGGTATTAACAATCATCAGTAGCATTATAGAGAAATGGAGTCTTTAGGGACTCTGGCCATATGCTCGATTTACCAGCATTTGATAGCCCGCGTAACTAATATTTACATGTCTACTTGGATTTTGGTCAAAATGTGACTGTTCCCAAACACAGCTTCTAAAACAAGAAAATGACCATTGACATGGTATCAAGATTGCTGGGTTTGTATAACATCTTTCTCCATTCCCCAACTATCACCACTCTCGCCCTCAGCTCAAGCACACGCAGTCAATGCATAAAGCCGGCACTAACATGTTGCGGTTAGTATAAAACTGCAACAGCCAACATTGCACACATGAAGGTCAACAGTCAATATTTTATACAGGGAGGTTACCTGCTTTATCACGCTGTGCCGCAACCACTGACAAACAGCCTCCCTGTTGGAAGAACAAGTGCCAGAAAACCCCCTAACTCTAGTCTAAAGGTGCCCTTAAACATAACATAAATTCCTTTCAACTCTCCACGCTAACGAGTCTGCATTCATAAACATCCCGGGCCCTGCATCCTTTACCAAAAAACAAAGCTACTTAAAAAAAAAAAAAATCAAACTGTTAATATGAAAATATTCAATGTGGGAAACTACTGATTTTTAAAGAATACATGGTGTTATTTCACTTTTAAGGCTGATTACCTTTTACATATCAATAACACCTACGGCTCTAACCTTCTTATATGTAACACATGAAAGATACGTTGTGTCTGCAAGAAATATTCTCCACACAATTGGTTTTGGCTCATTTGCAACTTCAGAAAACTAAAAGGACTTAAAATACCCCATTGCCATTCTCGCCACCCTTCCCCCTTTTAGACGTTTATATGCGTTTAGCATGCAGACACTCAGGGAGAGGGAGGGACGATGACAGAGCCGGGGATGGCACTACCGAGGCATGTGCATACAGGAATATATGCCACGGTCCCACAGTCCGTGCAGATTGTCACCCAGGGGCCCCCCGAGCGTGCACTCAGTAAGGGGAGGGCACCCACGGACCCGCGCCCGTGCACCACGTTACCCACGTGCAGGACAGCCCGGCCTTGCACACCTGAGCCAGAAGTCGCTCCACTCTCTCCTGCACCATGGCCTGGAGCTGATCCACGGCATCCGGCAGCGCACGAAGGGAAGGGGCCCCTTTGGCGGATTCCAGAGCAGCGATCCTGGCCTGCAGGTCGTTGGTTTTCACCCCCAGGTAGAGACAGGACATCAAGGCCACCACCGCCAGGAGGGCCGCCAGGACGGCGCACGGGGTCGCGGTCCGGGCACAGCGCTGCCCGGCGGCGCTCGGGTCCTGGGATGCGGGATCCCGGGCCGCTCCCTTCCCCGCCTGCTTCGTCACCAGCATCTCGGCGGGGTCGGCGGGGTCGGCTTCGCTCCCACCCCCTACCGCCCCCGGCAATCGCGAAAGGGAAGGACAAGGACGGTCCCTCCGAAGTTCGGTCCCCGTGGCCGCGCCACTCGGCGGCGGGGACAGCCGGGGCGCGGGGACGGAGCCCGCTCTCCTCAGCGCCGAGAGCGGCGGGCGAGCGGCATCCTCCGCGCCCTCCTCCCCTCACAGCCGCGGGGACAGGTCCGCTCCGCCGGCGGCCGCGGGGGCGACGGGGCGACACCCGAAACGAAGCCCGCCCGGACGGCTCCGCCGGCCCCCCGAGGGCGGACGCCGCGTCCGGGGCGCCCGAGAGCGCGGCGCGGAGTCCCGGCGCTGCCCTCGCCACGGGGCACCGGACCTGTTGCGTCCGCTACTTTGCCTGACGCCACCTGGTCGGCGTCGCCTCACGCCGCCCGGTCCCCGACCTGGACGCAGCTCCAGGCAGAGAGGCTGAGGGAGCCCGCGGGGAGGCGGCGTCCCCGGGGGGAGAGAACAGAGCACACGCGACGCCCCCAGGCAGCCAACGCGAGCCGCGAGGCCGAAGTGTCTCCTCAGCGCCGCGAGCGCGAGCCTTAAATACCCTCCGGGATGCTCGCGTGCGCGCGCGCGCACGTGTGTGTGTGTGAGAGAGACGGTGTGAGCGCGCGCTCGGGCGCGACGTCCCGCCCCCGCCGACCCCGCCGGCGCCCGCGTCCGGCCGCAGCTCCCGGAGCACAGCGCCCCCTCGCGGGCAGGCAGCGCGGGCGTCCGCCTCGTGACGAGATCGCGTTCACCTGGGCCCGCGGGGGACCCTGAGGGGGCGGGGAGCCTGAGTGGGAGCGGAGCGGGAGGTCTGTTATTTGCATAATGTATGCAAATTGCCCGGAGCGGCCGCCGTGATTGGACAGGAGCGTGGCGGCCCCGCCCCCTGCGCGGAGTAACTTCAGCGTCCCCTCAGACGGGGCCCGCGGCTGGGGGCCGCCGCGCGGAAGGCGCTCTGTGGGCTTGTGCTGACCGAGCCGGCGCCGCCACCTCTGTATCCCGGTTAAAAATAAAGAAACGGCCTCCGGGAGGGAAGGGGCGAGGCAGAACGTTCTCTCTCTCCCGATCTTCCCTCAAAAGCGGCCGCCGGAGCTCCCCTCATGCCTCACTTTCCACACGCGCGACGCAGCGTGTGGCGCTGAGGGCCGAGGGGCGCGTCGCCACGTCGCGCTCTTCCCGCGGCCGCGCGGCGGAGGCTCCCGGGGGGGATGTTTTCCCGCCCGACGGGTCAGTCCCCTCCCGGGTCCGCGGTGCTGGTCCGCACCGGGGTGCTCATGCGTTTTCCTGATTCCCTGCTTTGCGGGATTGGAGAAGGGACTGTGGAGGTGAACGCGATCCCCGGGATCTACGAAAGGACCGAGGGATAAGGTCAAGTTTTCCCTCTTACCTGGCTGTCCCCAGGCCGGTCCCTCTGGATCCCATTACAAGATCTCTCATGGGATTTTTGAAACTTGGTGACAAGTGGCGTTTTACATCTCATTGACCGTGGGGGGGGGGGGGGAAGAAATCCCACCTCTAACTGCAGAGAGTCCCCGTCTCCTTGTCCCCGTAAGAAATGCCACATAGTGTTCCTGTCCTCGTCAGTCGTGGGTCGCCACTGTGAACGATCGACAAAATACTGCCGTGCTCTGACTCGTGCGACTGGGTGTCGCCAGGTGTGACACAGGGTGCGGCAGTGTCAACGTCCTAGGGGATGAAACTGACCCAGTTGTCAAAGGAAAACTCAGCGAGTTTTGTTAGGAAATCAGAACGGTGATTCCTGACCGTTGTCTTATGTAGTGGTTGTCAAAGGACGGTCCTGAGCGGTCACATCGGCATCCCCTGGGAACTTCGGCGTCATTCAGAGTCCCAGGTGCCACCCCCAGCTCTTCCGAATCAGAAACCGCTGCCACTGAAAGCAGAAACACGGCAATCTGTGCGACCCTTCCCAAAATATTGTCAAATACGTTTTCCCATTTCAATCTCATAACCTGGTGGATGCTAGTGAGGAATTATTTGTCCCTGTTTTAGACATAATTTTCAAGTCACATTCACTTGTGACCAAACATGCTTCCAATAAGAAGACCCAAGAAATGGGTACAGATGTTTTCATCTTTCTGATTTTCCGATCACCTCTCCATGTTGTTGCTCCTTGGGTCTCCGTCTTAAGCCATCTCTTCTAATTCTGTGTGCTGTGTCCAGGAGAGTCCCCAAAGGCCATCCTTACACTGATGAGTCGGAAATGCACGTTGCAAGCCCGCACCTCTCTGCTGAGCCGCAGACCCCTGTGGCCTGGTCGCCATGTCCATCTGGACATCCCACTGGCAGTTCCATCTTACCCTGCGACTTGCGTCCAACCTCTGCTCGTTTTCCTCTGTCTTCCCATCTTAGCAAATGGAGCTGCCGTCCATCCAGTGTCTCCAAGCAAAATTCCCAGTCATCGGCCTTGACTTTTCCCTTGGCTTTGTCTCCTCGTCTACCTAGACTTCCTCAGTACTTCCCATTGTCCTTAGGATGAAGATTGTGTGTCTTACGGGCCCCCCACCTCTCCCACCTGGTGTCTGCCTCACTGGTCATTCCTCCCCTCACACTCTCCACGCTGGCTTCTCTAAAGTATGGAGACAAAGAGAATAAAGAGAGTTTTTTACCCCCATAATAAGCTGAAAGAAAAAAAAAGAAAAAAAAAAAAGAGCATTTTTTTTTTTTTTTGGATGAGGCACCACTCTTAAAATTTCAGTAGAAAAGCATTTTCTGGTCTGACTGAAGCTGAAAATAGATTGCACATTGAATGTGGGTGATGCAATGTCCTTATAGCATGCTTTGTGGACTCTGGCCATGAGAAGGTACAGTGACAACTCGTGCAAGCTCTCACAACTATCAGATCTTAGTAGAGAGACAGAGTGGGAATTCTGTGGATTTGGAACCTTTATCCAGGGGATTAGATTTGCTTTATATCTTTGGTGGGCACAATACCTCAGGAATGTACCAGCCATTAGCACTAAGATTTCAAAACCCAGTAGATTCTCTGCGTCAAGCGCCGAGAATGCATGGATCAACAGAGCTCTGGGGGTTTGAACTCATGTTGTTCTTTAGATTGATCAGAGCACAGTTGTTATTTTGGTTCCTATGGGGAGGATTCAAAAAAGGTAAAAATAGCACTAAAAATGCTATAATCCCTCTGACTCCAGTTTGCCTCAGACTAATATCAATAGTGGTAAAAGGTAAGCAACTGATTGTAAATAGGCATGTGGTGGGAAGGATAGTGGACCCCCAAATATGTCCATGTCCTAATCTCCAAGACCAGTGAGTATGTTACCTTGCGTGACAAAGCAGATTTACAGATATGGTGAAGTTAAGGATCATGAGATGGGGAGATTTTCTTCAATTACGTGGGTGGGCCCAATGTGACCACAAGAGTCCTTGTAAGAGGGAGGCAGGGTCTCAGAGTGAGAGGAGATGTGACAGTAGAAGCAGACATCAGAGTGATGCGAGTGCTGGCTTTGCAGATGGAACAGGTTCACAAGCCAAGGAATATAAGCTGCTTCTAGAAGCTGGAAAAAGTGAGAACCGAGTTCCCCCCTAGAGCCTTCCGAAGGAGCCCCGCAGCCCCGCCCACTCCGTGATTTTAGGACTTCTGACCATCAGAACTGTAAGTTTGTGTTGTTTCAAGCCACTAATTTGTGATAATTTGTTACAACAGCCAAAGAAATCAATCTTCATCTGCTGCAGCATCGTAAGTGACATTGGAAACACCAGAATGCCCTATAACTCAGGCAGGCCCTGGAGGAATAAATCCCTGCCTCTCAAATGTTTATGCATTTCTGTTTTATTGCCATGCCCATGGGGAAAGAACTGGGGAGCTATGCTTTCTCCCATGTCATGTAAAATTAGGATGCCTTCTATAAAGGCATATTCGATGGAATAAAATACGTTCTATTTCCTCAATGCCTCCCATTGGTGCAACTCAAAACCAATAAACCAGCCAAGCTGTATGGTCACTCTCATCTCTCTTCCCTACTACCGCTGGCCTGGCCGGGATGCTGGCCCAAGACTGCTAGCACTATTGTTACCAATCTCCAGGTCACCAGAAAAAAAGATATAGACTCTGGCAGAGAGGCATAGCAGGAAGTTAAAGTGAGAAAGAAGGTGCCTGGGAGAAGAATTAAGAAAAACAAGATAAAAAGGAAGATAGAAGAAAAGAGCTTTTTAAGTGAGACTGTTCATTTAAAGAAAAGACAGTCCACTCCTATATCCCGCTAAGAGGCTGATCAGTAAAGGATATATAGCACAGAAGTGAGGGACTAACACAGATCAAAATTTTTGATGTTTTTTTCTGTGTATTTAGAAAAATTATCTGAACAAAGTAAATAGCTTGGATAATCACGGAATGCTGTTTTTAGATACTAATGACATTGCAGAAAAAAAAAGTCAGTTTAGTTAGAAAATAGCTTTTACCACCGTGAATGTATGAGGCTAATTAGTTTCCTAAAACCGCAATTTTAACCAAGGTTCGCCACCAAATTTATTAAACAGAAGCGAATGTATAAGAGCATTTGTGGCCATCTTTGTATACCCACAACCACCCATTGTGTCTAAGTACCTCAATAAAGAAAATGGGAGGATAAATTATGTGTTACTAAGCATGCTATTTTATAAACTTCAGATGAGAATATGATCTCATGGAAACATCTTTTAAGAAGACAAAGTTTCCCAAAAGGAGTGGGCTAGGCAGTCAAGAGTTAAGTAAACTGCAACTTAAAAGATGCAGTTCTCCCACAGCCAGGCAAATTTCAATAAATCACAAAAACAAATTATAAATATCTTTAGGAGCAGAAGAGCAGAAAAGAAGAATTTGGCTCTTAGTGACAGGCTGAAAAATTCTCTTGCAAACAGATCAAGGAACTGATCCCATTTACACAAGCCTGGTTAAGCAAGGGGCTTACGACTGTATGAATCCAATAATCTGCATAATACAAGCCCTCCAAAACCCCAATCCTCTGTGTAGAGTCAGTTTCATGTTTGCTGTTTTGTTTTTGTTTTGTTTCACTTGGAGGGAGGAGGTAAATTTTTTTCTCAAACCTTAAATAACAAAGTAGTAACCCCACTTAGTAGGGTTTTCCCAAAATTTACCGATTTTGATGCTAATTCAAATAAGAGGCAACTTTTCACTGAACTCACCAAATCAACCTTCTCCTGTAATGAATGCCATGTAGGCAGAACATGTTCGTGTCATTGAGTCAGCTCATGGTTAAGAACAGAGACTCCAAGGCCACACTGCCTGGGTTCACTATCCAGCTCTGCCATTTAATAGCTGTGGGACTTTGGGTAAATTACTTAACTTTTCTGTGCCTTAGCTTTCTGGGTTATTTATAAAACAAGAATAATAATACTTAACCCTATGGTGTTTTGCTGTGAATAAATGGGATGGCATGTAAAGGCATTCCAATGCCTGGTAGATATTAAGTATGATATACATTTTGCTCTTATAGATGCTATTATTATTATTATTACTTTAATAGTGACAGTTTATTGATCTATAGACACCAAAAGACAAGAACAATGCACGCTCTTACACTACGGGGCGCCGGTGTACCCTAATCAGGATTTAAGTCCTGTTTCAGTTTATAAGAATAGACTAGCATCAGGGAACCCTCTCAGCTATTGGATGATTTGAAGAATTCCCTGCACTGGGCAACTGTTAATGTGTTTTATATCATTTTAGATTAGTTTTGCCTGTTCTAGAATGTCATGTAAATAGAAGCATACACTAAGTATTCTTATGTTTCTGGCTACTTTTGCTCAATGTAATGTTTTGAGATGTATCCACAGTGTTATATAACAGTATTTTGTTCCTTTTTACTGCAAAACAATACTCCATTGTTTGAATATACCATGACTTGTTTAACTGCTCACTTACTGGTGGGCATTTGGATTGTTTCCAATTTTTGGTTATAGGAATAAAACTGCTATGTATATTCATGAACACGTTTTTCTATTTTGTATATTTCAAAAAAAGAGAGAATAATTTCATTAAGAGATGACAGATTATCTCAAATACTTTTTTTAAAGAAACAATATCTTATTTCAAAATATTAAGAGAGGACAAATGTTTTTGTTACATGGATACTTTTTATAATGCTTAAGTCAGGGCTTTTAGTGTACCCATCACCTGAATAGTGTTCATTGTACCCCAGAGGTAAGTTTTACCCCTCCCCCTTGTTGATTTACAATGACCTTTACATCTCTTTGCGCTATATGTGCCATTGATTAGCTTTTTTGATAAAATGACTTCTTTTCCTTTGGGTAAATACCCAGTAGTGGGATTGCTGGATCAAATGGCAGGTCTGCTTTTAGTTCTTTGAGGAATCTCCACACTGTTTTCCATAGGGGTTGTACTAATCTGCAGTCCCATTTGCAGTATAAGTTTTCCTTTCTCTAAAACAATTATTGAACACAGAAGTGCTTGTTTGTGAAAAGCATATAATTTTTCCCAGAATGTGGTGACATCTCCAAGAATATTTGAGGTCTCACTTTTTGGGATGTCACTTACTATAATTAACAGTATACTTAGCTCACTGCTAGCATGGTGTCCATGTTCTTACTCTTGTCACTAATGTGCCTGGGTCTAAGGCATGGCCAAACTCTGTCCACGCCTCTCCACCCCCACTTCACGAGTACACACACAGCGTCATTCGGTAGGAAGTTCCACTGTCCAGTACCCTGAGCACAGGAAGGGGAGAGAGCACAGCACTGGAACTAGGCCCAGGGGACCCTTCGCTCTGTTAGGAGGACAGTAGCTGGGGCAGGACCCAGACAGTAAGAGTGGTACTGCTTGAGGCTGATGCTCGGCAGATGTTAAATGGCTTTCAACAGCTCCATTACCCACAGGATCAGGAGCCATTTCTCTTAGGACTAGCCTTATCAGAGTGAGTTACAAGGGGACGAAGCTCGGTAGAGAAAGCCCAGCCACCACCCTGCCACAGGGAAATGGGTGTGTCACTCGTGTTTCTGACCTCTTGTCACTCTAAAGCCCAAAGCACTGCTCACTTGTTTCTCCAAAAAGGTCAGATATCTAATGCTGGGGGTGGGGAGAAGAATGGGAAAGTTTTAGCCAAGGGCAGGTGGGAAAGTCTCTAGTCCTCCCGCACTTCAGGGTGTCCTCAGAGTGGCAAATGTCCCCAGGATAAAACATTATCAGTTCACCAATTTGTGCTCTTAGGCATGTGTGTTCTTTCAGGCAATTCTTCACTGTCTTGGTAGGTCTTTGATGCTACTAATAAGACGCTTTCCATAGTTTGTCCAGATATTGTAGTTTATTTTGCAAGAAAGTTGGACCGAATTACAGCTGACTATGACTAAAAGTGGAGATCCCAAAATGGCTTTCAGATATCTGGCTTTTGGCAAATTGTGTTTCAGTGAATAAAGCCCAAGTAGAGCTTCAAGTTTTCCTTAAATCAGCTTTGAAAATGCATTATTTAACAAACACTTCTTTAACCAGGCCTTACTGAGTGTTATACTATTTAAGGTACGGTAGTAAACCACGGAGAAGAGACAAAAATGAAAATGACACGATTGTGCCATTACAGGAATGTATAATCTTGAGAGGGAGTCAGACATGTGTGTAAATAATAAAGGAGCGAAAGAGGAAGGCGAAGTGCAGAAAATGAACTGAGTCTGGAAGTAACAAGCCTCCAGATTACAAATTGGAACAGAAATGTCATGTTTTGTGAGGACTATAAATCAAAGGTCTCAAAATGGTAGGCCACAGACTAAATTCAGCCCACAAACGTGTTTGGTTTGGCTTACGTAGTGTTTTAAAAATAGGAGATTTCCCATTTAAAAAAAAAAAAAATCTGGATTTCCATCTTCTGAAAACTCAGAAGATCTGGCAACTGCCCTCGTAGCCAACTGCCAGGCGTCAGCTGGAGCTGAGTCTGAGTGAAGCTGCCTCCTTGGAGAGGGTGAATTTCTTCAACTCACCGCATTTCCTATCAGTCCCCCACTGTCACCCTGCACAGTTCATTTTCACAATCTAATGAAAAGTGCTCTCTAAATGCAGCCTCCAGCCCTTCTTCTTGGAATCAGAGAGCCAATTTTAGGCCCTCAAATCCACGCCCCACACACCCACCCACACATACACATACACCCATCGCTAACCCTGTGTTTCTAGATAGAAAACCTAGACCACAAGGCCTCGCCACCACTTCCAGTCACTTCAATATCCTTCCTGTAGGCACTTAAGTTTATGACCTCTGTGTGTTGATCCTATCCCTGCAGCAGAGTCCGCGGAGGGCCAGTCCATGAAAGCTCTCTTCCTGCAGTCCTAACCGCCCGAGGCTTTAGAGGAAAAGCCACCCCCCCTACAGTTCTGTCTCAGAGCAGGGTTTAGGGATTGTGTCCTGACCATTAAGGAGAAGTTTTGAGTATCAGATTCTAATATTCTTCCATCGGCCCGTAGGGCCTACTTAATCATCTGATCATGCTTACTAGGGGAAAATTTGTAAGTCTAGTCCAAAGGTGCAGAAGGAGTAGGAACTCGGCTGTAGGAAATCAAGGAGCCTGGCTGTAGCTTCATACCAGATTCCTAGCATTGAGAAAGTTCCTGAAGCTTGAGTTAACTAGTATAATCACAAAGAGAAACAGGTTTCTGGAGCTGTGAGAAAGATAAGATAGACATTGCTAATTTGTGGTCAGGGTTAAGAATACCCCTATTCCATGTGGTTGTCTGGAAAGCTTGTTGGATTCTAGCAATCAACTCCCTGTTGTTTTCTCTGTCAGGGGCCTCTGGTCAAACAAGGTTGGGCCTGCTCCATCCAGAGGTGTCCCTTTCAGCTGGCTACTCAGGAAACAGATAATTAAATCTAGTTTATGTTGTCATACAACAGTGGGGAGTTTAGGTGAGAGAAGTAGGTGAACTTCTGAGATCTCATCCTATAAAGAAGTAAGGAGCCAGAAGCACAGTGGCTGGAAATGTGAAGTATATATACACTGAAGGAGGAAATACTTGCATGCTAAAGGAAGTGCATGGAGCAGAGACCACTGGAAGAGTCAGGTGGGGCAGCTTAGCACTGGAGAGAGGCACAGTCAACATCCCTGAAGGGGCGGCAGCTACTGTTTAAGCCAACACCTTAGTGCAGGAGGAATCCGATGCTTTCCACAGCGGTCCAGACTAGGAGAGTGTTCAAAACATTTTGCCTGTTTTTAAGTAGGTTTTTCGCCTTATTATTGAGTTGTGAGAATTCTTTACCTATAATAGACCCAAGTCCTTTGTCAGACAGCTGTGTTTCAAGTATTTCTCTCCCCTTCTGTAACTTGCCTTTTAATTATTTGTCTTTTGAAGAGTAGAAAATGTCATTCATTTCAATGAAATTCAGTGTGTCAATCTTTTCCTTTATAGTTCATGCTTTCCGTGTTCTAAGGAATCTTCACGTACCCCAAGGTTATGAAGATTTTCTCTTGGGCTTTCCTCTAGAAATTTTATAGTTTCAGTTGTGCAAATATTTAGGCCTATGATTTATTTTAATTAATTTTGTGTATGGTGTGAAATAGGGTCGAGTCCTTTTTTCCTGTATGGATTATCAGTTGTTCTAGCACCTTTGTTGAAAACACTATCATTTCCTTCCATTGAATTACCTTGGCAACTTTGTCAAAACTCAACCGATACTATGCATGGGTCTACTTCTGGACTCTCTGTCCTGGTACATCAATCTATGTCCCTGTCCTGATACCAGTACCACACTATCTTGAAATCTGTTGCTGTATGATAAGTCTAGAAACTAGGTAGTATAAGTTCTCCAACTTTCTTCTTGCTTTTAAAAATTGTTGTAGCCATTCTAATTGTTTTATCTTTCCATGTAAATTTTTAGAAATAGCTCATCAATTTTTACAGAAAAACCTATTGGGATTTTGGTAGATATTATGTTGGATCTATAGATCAACTTTGAGAAAACTGACATCTTAACGATATTGAGTCTTCTAACCTATAAACAAACATAGGGTGTATCTCCATTTGTTAGACCAAAACACTACTTCAAAGTATATGAAATTAAAAAAAAAAAGACTTACAAAAGAAGAGACAAAAAACCCACCACGATTACATTGGGAGATGTCAAGGCTCATTTCTCCATCATTGATAGGAAAGAACAGACAAAAAATTACTACGGATAATACAAAACTTGACATTATTAACCAACTGTACTTAATTGATTTTTATAAAACACTTCACCTATGAATAGCAGAATACAAATTCCTTTTAAGTGCACATGGACTTCAAAAGAGACTTGAGGGAGCTCCCTCGCCCCTTCCACCATGTGAGGATACAGGGAGAAGACACCTGGCTTTGAACCAGGAAGCAGTCCCTTACCAGACACCATGTCTGCAGCACCTTAGCCTTGAACTCCCCAGCCCCCAGATCTGTGAGAAGTGAATGTTTGATTTTTAAGCCATCCAGCCTATGGTATTTTTGTTATAGCAGCCTGAATGGACTAAGACAACATAGGATCCATAAATCAGTGTGATTTTATTCTGGGTCTTTGTCAGTCTTTATTATGTTCCTACATTGACGAGAGACTAGGAATTATTTAATAAATCAGTAGATAAAAGCTGGTGTATTTGTTACACCCTATTTTACTTGTAGAACTCACAGCATAGTTTGAAAAACAGGGAAATTTTCAAGTACGAGGCATGACTATATGAGTAAATGATTTATAAATAAAATGGTCAGTCATGTAGATTTTTTCCCTAGTGTTTTATATAAACTGTACAAAGTTGCCAAGCTCTCACTCCTGGGCGAGAGTCATCTAAACCCAAGCAGGGTTTGGCAGACCATGCCACGCTACTGCGAAATAAACTGCTCACACCACAAAAGGTTTGTTTTCAGAACTCTGGCATCCCAGCCTGTCTTTGCCTCTGGTCTTACTCGTTTGGTAACCACAGTTGTGTCTATGCTGACTCAAGCCTGGGTTTCCTCAGAGCTTTTGAATATTAGTTTCTATTGTTATTTATCGTGACCTAAGGTTTCATCCAAATACAAATTCTATTCCCCTGATTTCAGACTGCACCCACCCTTCAACTTTTCATCCTGTTTAAAACTCTACGTCAGCCTTTCTTGCTAAAGTTACTCCCTTATGGCTAGAATCCCCAAGCTTCCACGGGGCCTATACTTATTTAAGGAGGAGGGTAAACTTTTTTGGAAGGTTAACACACACACAAAAATAGAAAACTGCACAGAACGTAAATGTACAGCTCCACAGATGTTTACGAAATGAACACTCCTGTGTAACTTGTGCCCAGATTAAGAAAGTCACAATCCCTGTCCCCTCCCCCATTAGAGAACTACTAGTTTAGTTTGAACTTCTTCTTTTAACTTTCAATAAATGGAATCAAACAATACTGACTTGTCTTTATCTGACTTCTTTGCTCAATACTGTATTAGTGAGATTTATTCATATTTTTGTATGTGGTTGTAGTTCACTTATTCCTGTTAGTATATGTATTACTATATATTTTTCTTTACTTGATATAACACAGTTTATTTACCCATCTTATTATGAGTGGATAATTGGTTGGATCCAGTTTTTTTGGTTATTAGAGATGGTGCTGGTATAACATATTTATTTGAGTCTTAGTAACTATCTACACATTTCTGTTGCTTATTTACCTAGGGGTGAGATGGCTGGTTCATATGATTTGCAAATGTTCGGCTTTAACGAATATCATCACCCAGGTTTTGGAAGCGGCTGCAACAGTGAACACTACCACTAGCAGTGGATGGAGTTCCAGGAGCTCCACACCGTTGCCAGCACTTGCTATTCAGAGCCCCTTTTCATTCTTTCATTTATGCTGCACAGCTCAGCTGCCTCCCACTGAATTGAGGTAGTTTTTGTCTTCTCATCCCCACCCTCGATGCCTGCGTGCCCTATGTTAAAATTAAATTCACCCCTCCGGTAGTACCTTCTATGCACTATCAGTAAGAAATGGCACTACACATCATATAGTCTCCTTAGGCTTCCCGTACTTAACTTTTCTTGTCTTGGGGCTATTTGATGTTAACAGCCATAGGTGTGTAGTCATAGGCGTGTATACACAACTGGTGCTAACTAGCGAATCTGCAAACTTTACAAACCTTCTATTTAAAAAAATCTTGCTATGTTAGATCCTAAAATGTAAATAATGCTTTGAAATGATTAAAAACAAGGTGAATGGGAATAGGATAGCAATATTTAAGACTGACTTCTTCCCGGCAAGAAGTATGACTTCAGAGCCGTAATGTTGGAAACATCATAGAGTGAAGATTAAAGCTTAATGCAAGTGTATGATATCAAGTCCCTCTAAGATCTGCTTCTTATTACGTTTACCCCAAAGAGAATTCACTCACATTTGTCTTCCTAAATGTAGTTCCTTTTACTAGAAAAGAGATCATGTAAATTCTGAGGTATTCAATTTCCCTCTAAAGAATTTCTCAGGGCTAAATTCAACTTTTTCCCAAAAGTAGAGGTCACATGAGACACTTCAAAGAAAGCACTTCAGGTAAGACATTACATTTTTCTCAAATCCACCTTATGTTCATGCATCCTTCTTTACTTAAATGTTTGAGCACCTATTTAATGCACATAGAATTATGAGGAATAAAGTAGGGGATTACAACACGCCTAGTTTCAAATAACTTACGGCTTACAAGAAGTAGGTAGTACATACTCATAAAGAAAACCTTTATTTGTAACCCCCAACTTTTCTTTATAAGGGAAAACATCTTTAGTTTTCTATCTCTTTTGGATAAAGAACTTTATTGTTCAGTTGAAACTCTATATAAGCTACAGCAAAGCAATCTCAAATTATTCTTCCAGAAACCAATTTCTCTCTCAGTTAAGAGATTTCCATCTACTAGTTTGTGCACCATTATGTATTTTTTTTTTAAATCTGGTTTGATTATGCTCCCTTTTGCAAATAACCAAAGGCTAGAGTTTTGTTTCTATGTAAATAAGCATCAGTCTCTGTCTCTCTTTGTTAGGAAAAATGCACAGTGGATCTGAATTCCTTATTCAATAACTCAATATTCCAACTTGAATGAAAATTATAAACCTTGCACAAGGGGTCAATTTTACCATCTGGAGGGCAAGAATATACTCCTTAACTTTAAACCATGTTTTTGAGAGCTAAGTTTTGGCTTATTTAAAATTATTTTCCCCTTACCAATTTTACATTTTTTGTCTTTAGTAAAAGAAAAATGTATTATGCCATAATTAAAATTAAATTCTTCTCTTGCAGATACCTGTATGTCTATTAGACTCCTAAACTACCCTTTGTGTTTTTAATTGACTTTTCCTAGACTTCATTTAACCACAGATACACAAGTCACTCCATTCTCCCCTTGAGTCACGCATCTAGGTCCTATTAACACTAATGGAATTTATATGCATGCATGCCGAGGGAGAATAAGCCCCTTAAACACCTTTTTAATGGAACAGTTTTGTTTCTTTCCATTCCTCTTCTCACTCCTCTGTTTGGACTTTCTCTTACCAATCTGTGCTTCCAAATAATGCAGTTCTGATTTCTTTTTCAGCTCTTATACTTTATTCTTTATTGAATTCCAGTGCTCAAGGTGGGACTTCACTTCCCCTCTTTTATTGATCATTCCTGGAAAAGGCAGCATGACTAAATCATTACTACTGTATTAGATTTTCTGGTTTCACAGTGAAATTCAGATGTCGCTTTAGTTCCAGTCCTTTCCTTTCCAACAAATATATTTAACCCACAGACTATTTTTTATCCTCCTGAACACTTGACTAGCCAGAAGCCAATTAAGATAATGAATATTTGCCCAGGAGGCTAAAGATTTTTCCACGTTAACATGAAAATAAATAGGCATGTTTTCAGGCTCTCTCACTTTATAATGCTTTTATTTGTTTATCCCTTAGGGAGGTTTTTTTTTAAATTTTTTAAGTACCTACTACATAAGACTTCAACATTTTCAAATTTAGAACAGAAAAGTATCAGGAAAGCAAACCTTTGGAACCATAAATCTGTGGGAATTAAACGTCTAATGTGTATGCTAACAATCATATTTGTGTTCAACTCTTAAAAATGTATTACTCCTTATTGTTTTTATAATAGCTGTATCAATGGACTTTACAAGCCTACTTTGTTTTTCCTTCTCCTTTGCAAAGTGAGAGACTGGATAAGACAGTTATGACTAAGTGCCTAGCAGAGTGCTAGACATACAGCATTAACTTGAATCACGTGAAATTGCCATTTTAGATCAAAATTGTTGAATAAGTGTTAAAAAATATCTGTTGAAAACATGTGTTAAAAATTGAATGAATGATTGAGGCCGGGCGCGGTGGCTCATGCCTATAATCCTAGCACTCTGGGAGGACGAGGCAGGAGGATCATTCAAGGTCAGGAGTTCGAGACCAGCCTGAGCAAGAGCGAGACCCCGTCTCTACTAAAAATAGAAACAAATTATATGGACAACTAAAAATGAATATATAAAAAAATTAGCCGGGCATGGTGGCGCATGCCTGTAGTCCCAGCTACTGGGGAGGCTGAGGCAGGAGGATCGCTTGAGCCCAGGAGTTTGAGGTTACTGTGAGCAAGGCTGACGCCACAGCACTCACTCTAGCCCAGGCAACAGTGCCAGACTCTGTCTCAAAAAAAAAAAAAAATTGAATGAATGATTGAACAAATTGATAAAGTCTCTTTCAAGTCCAGAATTCTATTTTTATTTTCTATTTTCAACAATTAAAAAATAGAATAGTTTAAGGTAGTAAAAATATACACTAAGCAATGAACTTTTCCTAATCATTTAATGAACTAAAACTCTAAAACTCACTAGTCTCTGTTGTTTTCTCATTCATTTGTAGATTTTTGTTTGTTTGGTTTTTTGTTTTGGTATAACAGCAGAGTACAGCAAACTTGATGTTGATTGATTGGCACTATGAAAGTAAACTTAAATTCACATTACAGGGCCGGGTGTGGGGGCCGGCGGGCGGTGGCTCATGCCTATAATCCTAGCACTTTGGGAGGCCGAGGTGGGAGGATCGCTTTATGCCAGGAATTCGAGTCCAGCCTGGGTAATAGCAAGACCCCATCTCTACAAAAAAAATAAAAACGTTAGCTGAGTCTGGTGACACACCTGCAGTCCCAGCTACTAAAAAGGCTGAGGCAGGCAGATCAGAGTTTGAGGTGGCTGTGAGATTGCTAGAGACGGCCCTGCACTCTAATCCAGGCAACAGAGCAAGACCCTGTCTCAAAAAAATCATCACATTATAAAGAGACGATATTTGAGCATTTGGGAAATAAAATTGATATATCAAATGGTGTATGTAGAAAGAATTCAGGATAAACATAAGAGAAACTGAATAACTAAATTTCGTAAAGAACTTTCTGCAGGAAAAAACACAAAATTATAGCACAGTACTTAACTGTTGAGTAAATGATATTCAGGTATCACAATAATATAACTCTGTTGAGTTAGTCCAGAATATTATCTAAAACTATAAATGTCAATACCAGCAGTAACATCTTGAAACATTGTAGCAGAATATGGCCGGGACGTGGAACTAGGGGTGTGAAGGCATAAGGGGGGAATTTCTGCTTTTAATTATGACTTTTACAACCTCGGGAAAACCCCCTTGGTCACACACCCCACAATCCCACCAACTCCACTGTTACTGAATGAATTGATAACGGTTCCCATGCTCTGAACTGAACTGAACTTCAGTTATTTTTTTCACTTCGTAATACTGCAACCCCATTACACCCAACTGAATTTTTTGATTCAATTTAGAGTGTTATATGGGGTTTTATATCATTTTCATTTTGACTATGTGCATATATTAATATGAAAAAAATAAAATTAATTTATGAATTGATTTTCCTATTGAACCTATCCAAATTTTACTCTTTTAAGCAATCAACTCCAAGCTGGAAGGTGAGCGGTGGCAGTGAGAGAAGAGAGGAACCCAGGCCACTCCTAAGTGACTTTAGCTAGACTTCCCAATCTTACCTTTCCTTCTCTGATTCCTCATTATTTCCAGCCACCTTTTCTCACAGCTGGGTGGCAGGAGGGTGTGGGGCATTTTAGGTCGTATGGCCAGAATGAACAGGAGAGGAAAAAAGCATTCAAGTGCCTTAGTTTTCCTGCTGTAAGCCCCAATGCAACCTCATTATTTTGCATTAATGCAATAAAGTAACTTTCACTATATTGTAGGGATATAAAAAGTGTGAGAAAGTAACATAGTTCATGAAAACTGACTTTGTATTTCCTGACTTTCAAGGTTGGGAAATTTAACTGTGGAAAAATGTATCTATACACTTCTTTCATTAATGTATTCTCCATAGTGTCTAATTTATTATGGAAATAAAGTCTTTATCAGAACAATTAATCAGATCAAATAGTTGTGAAGACTTTCTGGAGCTGTGATATCTGCAATCCTTGCATACAAAGGTGAGGATTATGCATGAAATATGGTATTTAGTAGCCACTTAATCAGAAAAGCTTTTTAGTTCAATGCACTGTCATCTTGGAGTTGAAGGAGGATTCTAATTAAATAATGGCTTTTAACATTAGCGCCTGATCACTCAGAGAGAAAGGTACCCAGATAGTGGGGCCAGAATGGAAGCAAAATGAATGGGAAGAAAACAGATTAGATAATATTCAAAAGGAAAACCCTATATGGACCCATCTCTAAGAATGTCTTCTCTGTTGGTCAAAAGTGGTAGTCCACCATGCTGAGTCAACTCATAGCCACTTGGGAGTGAAAACCCAGAGCAGCCCCAGAATAACTTTGAACCCAAGTCCCAGTTAGCATTCCAGACTGCTGGTACCTGGCATCCACTACTATACAACTGCTACTTACATACCATTGTTCTAACTTGCTCATTCTAAAGTCCTTGTTTTTGCTTGGGGCCAGGAGTTCAAGACCAGCCTGGGCAACATAGTGAGACCCCATCTCTGTAAAAAATAGAAAAATGAGCCAGGCATGGTGGCATGCACCTGTAGCCCAGCTACTCAGGAGGCCGAGGTGACAGGATCACTTGAGCCCAGGAGTTCGGGGATACAGTGAGCTATGGTTGTGCCACTGCACTCCAGCCTGGGCGACAGATCAAGACTCTGTCCCTAAAATGAAAATCAAAAATCACAATCCTTTTTCTATGAGTTCCACAGCGTAGTTTTGTAACCATTTTCTCAGAGAATAAGCAAAGCATAGTGTGATTAGGAACATGAACTCCTGAGCTATACTCCTAGGTCTAAACCCCGCTTCTCCACTTATTTGGTATGTGACCTTGTCCAGTTATTTAACCACACTGGGTCTCAATTTCCTCATCTGTAAAATGAGGGTAATGACAGTACCTGTTTCACAGAATTTCTGTGAACATTAAATGACTTCTCACATGTGACACAGTGGTGCCAGGCACATAGCAAGCACTTTGTAAACACCAGTCATTATTGAACAGGCAGAACTCAATAGTTGCACTCCTTCCCTCTCATGCACACCCCTCCCCCAGCATCCCTTAGATTTAAAACAGCGCTTAGATTTAAAACCCATCCTAACCACTTATTTCTTCCTGTCCCTTGGATGAAATCTTGAACTGGTCCTATAACTTTTCCCTAATTTTCAAGATGACTCCAATCATTCTCTGTCCCAAGAAGTTATATTTGAGTAATTAAAATATTCAGTGATACAGAGTCACTAAAATTTCCAACTTCTGTCTAATGTAGAGATTTTCCTCCACTCCGGCTTGAAACCCTTTATACCTGGAAGGCTCTCTGTGTTGGACAGGGTGGGAGGAGATGCTCAGTTTTGCTCTCTCCCCTTCCCTCCCAGCATCCTCGTCGGCAGCCCTGGCCATTCTACGCCTGTAGGAGAAGTGGATATTATGGGAAAGTCCCCAGCAGGGACTGCCATGGCTGGTGCAGCTCTGATCTGACATCGGAGCGCTCTGAGCTTGGCAGTGGACTAGAGCTGGCACTTTCTCTAGCAGAGTGGTTTTGAAGTTTTCTCAGAAGTTTCCATTTTTTAAAGGAAGAGGCCTTTTTCTCTGGCTGGTCACTAATCACCCCAACTCTAATCCCCTGGGCATTTGGCAGTCTACCCCGGACTCTCTCAACTGGGATTCCATCACCATCCAAACAGCGCTCTTGGCAGGACGACTTTTAAGTTGGCTCAAGTCGAGTCTACTCACTCCCCTATCCCAAGCTCCAATGGTTTTCACTTGCGTCCCAGGAAAATTCATGCATCCCTGCCTTGCATGAAAGCATGGCTCTTCCTTTTAGTCTTATGCGCTGAGGGTCAGTAACACGAGGCACGCACGCTCAGCTCCAGGGAACACGTGCCAAGTTTCCAGGAGGGCTCACTAAAGCTTCTCTATCATAGATCACACTGTGGATGGTACAAGCAAACAGCCTCCTCCTTTCTGTAGTTCTGGAAGGACTGGCTGCTCACACCATAAGTCTCCCCCAAGGAGTCTTCTCCCTGGCTCCTTTGACCTCCATGTAGCGTGTCCTGAGGAGGCCGTCCAGCACCTCCTTTGGCCCACAGTGGTGACTGTTTTATTCCCAGCCTTTGGAGCCTCAGCCAAAGCTGTGACGTGAAATGTTCCATCTTACGTTGTGTGACATTTGTTTTTACCACTGGTCACGTCCTTTATATAGTCACTAAGGTCTTTGACTGTGGGATCCATCTTCTTCTACATCCAATGCCTCTTTCAGTGGAGGGATTTAATTTATGTGAATTTAATTTTACATGCCTGTAGAGCAAGGGGTATGGGTAGTGAAAAGATAAATAACAATGTAAACAATACCTGCAGTTCCATGACCATCCCTCTCAATGCGTTTGTAACACTGTGCAAGCTCAGCTGGAGTAGGGTTTGCTATTTTCTGGGATGTAATCTCTTCCTGATATGCTCTCATACCATGAACATCTCACCTCACTGAGTGTGAGTTTATTATTTAAAGATGTATGTTTTCCATACATACAGCCCCTAAATGCAAGCCAAAATGCATTTGGTTATTAATGCAGAAACACTGATCTTTTCTAAAGCTAAAGGGAAAGCTGAAAATTAGCTTGTGTTAAAGAGAGAGGAGAGAGAGAGAAAAAAACCAGAAATAGGGTCACCAACTCATCCTGGTTTGCTCAGGACTTTCCTGGTTTTAGCAAGAAAATTCCCATATCCCTGGAAGTTCACCAGTCCTGGGCAAACCAGAATGGTTGATGAGCCCACTAGTAGAGTCCAGTGTGATGGTTAATTTTATATGACAGCTTGAGCAGGCTAAGGGATACTCAGATACCTGGTAAAACATTATTTCTGGGTATGTCTCTGAGCGTGTCTCTGGGAGAGACTGGCATTTGAGTTAGTAGACTGAGTGAAAAAGATCTGTCCTCTTTGGATGTGGGTGGGCATCATCCAATCAGCCGAGGGCCTCGATAGAATTAAAAAGTGGAGGAAGGGCGAATTTGTCCCCTCTTCTTGAGCTGGGACATTCATCATCTCCTGCCCATGCACACTGGAGATCCTGGTTCTTGGGTCCTAGGGCTCCAGGACTTACACCAGCACCCCATCTGTCCCCCCAGTTCTCAGTCCTTTGGCCTTGGATGGGGGGGTCACACCACTGACCGGCTTTCCTGGGTCTCTAGATTGCAAATGGCGCATCATGGGACTTCTTGGCCTCCATAATCTGATGAGCCAATTCCTATAATAAATCTCCCCTTACATCGCTCTATATAAATCCTTTTGGTTCCTTTCTCTGGAGAACTCTGACTAATACCATCTATGCATCCGGAGGAGCAGAGGTTCTTGCAAGGGTGGGAGGCTGTGCCTGGGCGCATCACAACTCAGACTCCAGCTCTCCTCGGCATCACTGTCCCCACTCTCCTCCCGCCTTCCTCACTGCTTTTGCCCAGGGCGAGTGGGAGAAAGAAAAATAAACCTCCGATGAGTCTTGGCTTAAGCCAAAGGACTAGAAAGCTGGGTTGCTAATATTTTATGCAAAGTTTTTTTAAAGGGATTTCTAGAACTTTTCACTGTGTATTTCTCAAAGACTCCTTTATACCACAAGGAGGAAAAGGAAATGAACCACGAATAGCAAAGTGGTCTACCCTGAGCCACACAACAATTACGGGGAAGATCTACAGTTTCCTGTTCTTGGCCCACTGAGCCATTTTTCTTGGTAAATTACTTAAGCCTATCTGGGCTTCAGTTTTGTTTTGTTTGTTTTTAAATCTTCAACCTTTTTAAAAAGAAATAATACATTTTCTGTCTAACACCCTGAGTGATGATGAGGATCAAATAAGAAAAATGTGATAATTTATATGAAAAATCCCTCCCCCGACCTCCTTCCTCTCAACCTCTAGGCTACTCATACTGCCAGCTCCTGTTGGCCTAGTTATATCCAAACACTAAAACTTGCCTGTCCAGAATTCCTTAGCATTTTTTTTACTGTGCATGTCAAAAGAAAACCAAGTAATATGAAAAAATAGAACTCTTGGCCAATGGAAGAAGGTAAATGGGTCTCATTCTCCTTCTAGTTCACATCATGGGCTTCTTATATAAAGAAGTGCTATGTTTTTCTGGCCCAGAAGAGTGATTTCTAATGGCAGAAACGTCACATCAGGTAGGAGATGATGGCAAAAAAATTGGTGGAAGAACTATTTGAGAGCAGAGAAAATTTGGAAGAATTTTCTGAAACAGCACTAAGTCATCCATCGCAGTTTCCCTTATAACCTCATTAAGATCCAGAAGCCACAGAACAAGGGTTCAGAGCTAGAAACCCAACCAATAGATCCTAGTTGTCAAGTTGAGGTGATCAGTTGAGTTTTGTTCTACTTCTAACACATTTACGTACTAGCACCATCTTCCAAAAACCATGACCATTTCCAGGGACAAGTACAACCAAAACCAAAAGAACAAAAATAGATAACATGTTCTAAAATTAGAAATACGCATCTGAAATTCTCACTTGAAAAGCTAAACTGCAGCCAGGTTGGGAATATTAATGAATAATACTGATGTCAGCAAACAGGAAACCTATAGATTACATAGGTTTTTTTTTTTAAAAAAAAAAACATAAAAAGAACTTTTTTATCTGAAATTTGTACATAATTAAAGTACCTCAATGCTTCGTTATTTTCCATGTAGACAAGTGTAAGAATCAACTCCTTTCAAAACAGTCTCTTCATTTTCTCTAGTTTTTTTATACAGCTTTTTAAAAAAAAAAATCTTAATTTTAATATTAAATTTTTAACTATCCTCCAAAAGATCATTTTCACCTCTTGGGGGCATTTTGAAAGATTTCATTTTTGTATAATGCCAAAAGACATTATATAATTTTTTCTTTTGGTGCCAAAACCTGGGAGTAAACCGGGGACCCATTACATGAAAATTTTTAACTAAAAAATATATATATGAAAGCATCTACCTTTCTTGTTCCCAAAACACATCAAAGAAAATGAGCATAAATTCAGGGATACTGGAGTTGCTGAAGAAACCAAATGAACATCCTCGATTCTAAAGGAAAAATAATCACTACAAAAGAAGACTGAAGACTATTAGATAATAGATTTAATATCAAGGAGAAATAGCTATAATCCAACTCTGTTTGATATGTATTTACTTCTCAAAGATCTTTGTAGTTTAGAAAATGTTTCCATTTGCCTCCCAGGTACAATTCTCCCCTTTTACCTTGGAAACAGAACTAGAATTCTGGGTTTTAGTTGAAGCATATAGCCTCCAACCCACTTTTCTGTAAAACAAAAATCACACAGAAAAAGTGAATATACCTATGCACAAGTGTACCCCAGTCTGAATCACCGCAGACTATGCACTGAAACACCCCAACGAAGGTTGTTCCAGGAAATACAGCATAATTATAGCTCAAAACATAATTATATTGTGAAACTCAAAATGGACTTGTGACACAGGTTAGTTTTTAAATATTCAAATACACACATTTTTGTCTTCCTCTATGCTTGCAACAAAGATTCCTTTTCCCTGTGTTCACAGTGAATGACTGTGTTCAACAGGAAAAAAAAAAAAAAAAGAACAGTCTCTCATACTATTCTCTTCCTAAACACCTGGTTATTCAGTTTTAACAAGGTGACTGGTTTCCACCATAACTCAGCTATTTTTCCACTTGGCTGGGTCCCCCTGGAGCTTAAAGTAAAATCTCTGTAACATTAGCTTTCTACTAACACCATATGGGTCCCCCCCACGTCATGCCACTAATTTATGGGTGACCATATGAATAATGCAAATAGGGAGTCTTTCCTCTGCTCTTTCTTTGGAATTTCTGTTAGATACACCAAAAGGCAGTATTAGTCAGATCTCTTCGGTTCTGTGTTCTGCCTCAGCCCATATTTCACTCTTTATAAGCACAGGTAGAACTCTTGCCTCTGCTGCTGGCTCCTTTCTTAGTTTATTGTGTATTTGAAGTCACCATAAAGTGAAAAGCTTTTCCAAGTTCTCTTATTTATAGGATTAGAATAATGGCTGCCATTTAGCTTTCAGACCAAAGCCTTGTCAAATATAACTAACTGGAAGGAGGTCGTTCCTCAGTTGCAGTTCGCCTTCCCAGTGCTGTAGACATGCAGGGGAAGAAGGGTCTTCACATGGAACCACCAGGTTGCATATTTTATGTTCAGCAGTGAGGAGTTTGCCTGGTCCTTACTGAAATCATTCCTAGCTTAGACAGCAGATGGGTCATAAACACCAGGTAAATAGTACTGGCTTTAACCATTCTTAATTAAACGGAGAACTTAGACGTTAACCACAAAGTCCTCCTCCCTATCTGGCTGTGCAGGGAACAATATTATACACATGGAGGTTTGAAAGTAAAGCGTTGTTCTTAGACCCAAGTGAATGGACCCTTGTCTTGAGCTATGGAGGGCCCCACTCCGGCCCCCTCCAGCTCCACCTTGTCCCTGCTGCCAGTAGTCCGCTGTGCAGAGAGGGTGTGCCCACTCAGGGCCTGTACCACCTGTCTGGACCACTTTGTGAGGTCCTGGGCCCCAGAATTCCTTGCCCAAATAGTCCTCAACCTGCTTCCAGAATTTCTAGATAGACCTAAGGGCAACCACGGGGAAGCTATCAGCAAGGGAGTGGATGGAGCCTGGGAATGAGAGTCAGGGTGTCCACACATGAGCATGGAGCCAGCGATTGAGAAGGGGACTGGCTCCCTCCACACCTCCGTGCTCTGGTAGGAAACTCCAGGTTAGGAGAAAGAACATCTCTTATCTAACCCGATTTATAACCTGTAAATATTTAGACATACGGTTTGCGGGCCTCTGCTTAGATTCCTGCCCCAAATCTCACAATTGTGAAGGGTGGGCCTTCAGAAGAACACACTGAGTTCAGAGACATCAGGGACTAACCAGAAGTTGTGAAACTTTATATCTTTTCTAAAGATAAATCGCTAGAACTGTAATACAAAAGATGCGACGAGGAAGGGTGAGTGGAGCTCCACTCTTTAGATCAAACAGTAGCTTCAATCTCTTAAGTTGTGCTCTTTGTTCCTAAAGCATGAGGAGCCAGAGAGAACATTCTTCTCTCTGCCACAAGAATTCCATCTGCAGAACACTGGCTCCCAGGCCACCAGCTGCTCTTCACTCCCCTGTTGCAAGAATGCAGCTGAGGTTGAAAACTTGTCACCAACTTGGAGCCAATATCCACCTGTCCCTCTTGTCAGTCTCCTTCTGTGAAGTCTTCCTGGGATTTAAAAACTACAGCCATAAAAACGGGATTTGTCTTGACTCTTTCTAGAACAGCTATATACCATGCATACATCGTATGTCGCACAATGATGGTGTCTCTTAAAAATTGTCGTATTTAACTAAAATAACAGCTGTGCACTGTGAATGGCCATGACAGATACTCTCAGGAACTGTTTGCTTATTCAGATCGTTGAGTGTGGATTTTATTTTTCAAGTAAATCAAAGAGAGAGAGGGAGGGAGAATGATAAAAGGAGAAATGTTCACAGCTATAATTTATACAAAATCGTATCAATAAATTCAGTCTATTTCCATAAATAAAAAGTTAAAATGTATAATTATATATGTCATGAGTACAGCCTTTTTCCCTTCTATGGTAGAAAAGAAAAATTCGGCTATGTAATATGCTTATTAATATATTTTGAAAATATATAAATCCTTAATGAATTTTGCTTCAGTTTTGAAATTATATATAAGAGCATGTCTATCTGCGTCAGATCATTAGTAGGAAGAAATGATTATGACATATGTAAAAAAATTTTATTTGAAAGAAAAGTATTATAAAAATATTTTACATATCAAACCTTGTATCTAAAATTGAAGAGAAAATGTAACTAAACCCATAAGGTGACATTCCTCTGGGATCTAAAAAGTGTCACTGGGGAGTGGAGAGTCAGCCTGGCTCCAGCCCTGGATCTATAGGCCCCTCTGCAGCAGACCAGACTGGGAAATCGAGGTTCCGGCTGGGTCAGGGTTGGGGTTTTGTGAGCAATAGCCATTCCCACATTTGGGGGTACTTTCCTTGTTCCAGGGCTGCCTTTGTTGCAGACAAATGCTGTTTGTGTGGGTTTTTGTTTTTGTTTTTTTTAACAGCTTTGCACAACAGTTATCTGTCCAAACCCTTTAAATGAAGAATCCAAAATAAAAGAGAAAGAAAATGGACTTCTACACTTTCCAGGGCCACATGGCTCCTATTTAGGAACCAGAAGGGGACGTCAAGTTAGGTATTATGTATCCTAACTTTATTAATTATGATCATACATAAATAGATTCCCTAAAGGACATCCTTTTCATATCTATTAACTGTGGTCAATCGGGATATAATAAGCACAGTGTACCATGCCATTGAACAGTAAGAGCCAAAAGAGAGACTAAAGCGACACACAGCACACATACTAACACGGAATTAATGACACAGAGTTATCGGGAGCAGATACTTAACAGAGCTCCCCTTTAGAGTGAAATCTTTAAACATGGTGTCCAATTGACAAATTCTGATTGAGCTAAAGAGAACAATTGAACAATGATATTTATCCAATCTGTATATACATTGATCTCTAAAGATCTTCCTAACTTTTTTAACTTTTAAGAAAGAAACCACATATTTCCCTATTTGACAGGTTAAGAATGGCTATGCCTTGGGGAACACACACTATAGGCTCACAGGGCCTCCTGTGCGTGTATCTTTTGTTCTGCTGCCCCTGAGATCAGAAAATAGTAAGGGAGGCCGGGCGCGGTGACTCACACCTGTAATCCTAGCACGCTGGGAGGCCGAGGCGGGAGGATCGCTTGAGGTCAGGAGTTCGAGACCAGCCTGAGCAAGAGTGAGACCCCGTCTCTACTAAAAATAGAAAGAAATTAGCTGGACAACTAAAAAATACATATATAGAAAAAATTAGCCGGGTGTGGTGGCGCATGCCTGTAGTCCCAGCTACTCAGGAGGCTGAGGCAGGAGGATCGCTTGAGCCCAGGAGTTTGAGGTTGCTGTGAGCGAGGCTGACGCCATGGCACTCTAGTCTGCACAGCAGAGTGAGACTCCGTCTCAAAAAACAAAAGGAAAATAGTGAGGGAAAGCAGTTACCTTCACTGACTCGATGTAGCTGAGCGATTCCTGAAACAGAGCTTATCAGTGAGAAATTGGCTAGCAAAGTCGCTTTTCAGTTCTCAACATTTCAATCATGGAAAGTGACGCGAATGTCACAGGCTGTGATTTTGGAACTCCCTCATTTGCTTTCCCTCGTGCATGCCACTGTTTCCTTTGGACGGGAGGTAGCACCTGGAAGCCAGCAGCTGCAGGTGAGTCCCGCTCAGCTACTGCCCTCTCTTCCTGTCCCCCTCGCCTCTCACTTCCCCATCTCCTACACCTTCCACGCTGTGAAGTCCTGACATTTGCCAGGGAGCCAGGAAGGGCTTGGTAGTAAAGCTCAGGTTTGGCAAAACCTGAACCTGTTTTAGCCCTTCCTCAGTCAGAACTTGCAGCTCCCCCTGGCAAGGAACTCCATCTCCTTCTAAAACACACACCGTATCCAGGCACAGTGCAAGCACTCAGCACCACACATACGTGTTAAATAGTAATAACTTCAACATTTGCTCACCGTAACCTCTGCGTATGTAAGAATAACATGGGCTGCTAAGATTTCCCTACATGTGTGCTTTTCTACCACCTCTGCTACACAGAAACCTCATTCAAATTTAAGTCTCAGCAGCGCCGAAACGTGTTTATTTATAAGATTACTTTTCAGTTCGGGTGGAGAGCCAATTTACACACTTTCGATAATTTCAATAAGTAAATAGACTGTATCCTTCCTGTCACAGTCTTCGTGGCAAGCCCGTTATCATATACAGCAAGGCTATTTTACTAATGCTGACTGTGCCACGTGGGTGTATATGTGTGAATTGATATCGATATACACGTAGATGCAGATAGTGTCGTTCATTAAGTGCTTACGACACACCAGGCAATGTGCTAATAATCACTTTACTCATTTGTTTCACAAATATTTGTTGAACACCTCTGATGCCTTAGGCACTGGATTAGCTACTAGGTATGTAGGAGCTAAAAATATGGCCTTGATCCTCATGAAGCTTGTAGTCTAATAGAGAAGACAAACTTTTTTTTTTAAAAGCATGACAGCAAGGAAATGAACCAGTCCAAGAGCTTGCCTCTCTAATAAAACAGCATTTTTGCCACCTGCAAGGTAGCTCCACAGGTAGAAAATGTGGGCAGAATGTTACTGTTAGAGAAAAGGGCACACAGGAATGCGTGGTGGGTTTGAGAAAGGAGAAAGAACTCAAGGGGAAGTGGGAAAGTGGTCAGTGGGGGCTGGAGGAATGGGGAGTGGCCAGACAGGAAGGGCTTTTTAAGCACATTAAGGAAGGAAGTTGGGCTTCACCCCAAGACAGTGGGGAGGTGTCTAGGGCATGCCCACAAGCTGGCATCACCATCAGACTTGCATTTCCTAAGATTACCCTTGCCTCAGGATGGAGCGAGGGTTAGAGACAGAGAAACCAGTTAGAAGCCATTGCAAGGACCCCAGCTGGAGGTAACAGTGGCCTGGACTTAGGTGCAGAAGTGAGGAGGAGCAAAGGGGACGGGTTCAAGAAAAGTGACATGGTGTGGGGGTCATCAGGACTTGAAGACAGATTGAACTGCGGGGGGAGACATGAAGGAGAGAAAGGAACCAAGGTGTCAGCAACTGCCCTGCTAGGTATGACATGGTGGAAAGGACACCTCTGGGAACACAGCCGGCATTTGCTTTACCGCGGTGTCTCCGTTATCTTAGTTCTCCATTGGGATGATGCCTCTTAGGTACCATTAGGACACCCCTTAAGTGAGGAAGACTCAAAGCACTTTTCAATTAATGGGCAAACACTATCTTCATTTCACACACAGAAAAAACATAGCTTATTAAAAAGAACTATGTGTACCTGCTCTTGATCATTGAAGGAAAAAAAGAAAAGAAAAGAAAAAAGGACTATTTGTACTTTCCTTGGCTTTACCTGAATCTTTTTGGAGACCCATGAATAGAAATTGAGACCCAATTTCCAAATGAGTATGTTTTCCTAACACTCTACTTTATCATTAAAATTATCTTGTTTTGCTTCGCAGGCACACTAGGTTACGTTAATTTGGGACTATTACCAGGAATCATAAAAATATATGATTTTAGAGTCCAATAAGCAGATTCTCAAAATTTATTTAGTTGCTTAGTGATCATGCTCATGGCATCATAAAAGCTAAAATTGATGAGAAGCTGGCAGAGCCTATTTCAAAAACCAGTGAACTCTATTCCAATAATTTTCATCAACTTCTAAAGCTTGAAAAATAGCCCAGAAGACCAGTAAGTTTTCACTGTGAAGAAGATTGGACATGACCCCCCAATGCACACTCATTAATAGGATAAAGTGCCTATTTGTGAAGGAGGTTTCTACCACAGATCAGATGTAGGGAAAATAGAGTGAGTGCATCAACAACTGCATCTCCTCTAAAAATAAAATCATTTAAGATGGCTTGATGATGTCTATTATCAACGCTAGTGATATCATGATAAGAATTTGCATACTTTGGGAATTCCTCAGAATTAAATCCCCGTCTTATATGAGAGAAAAAAGGGTGGCTCACGCCTGTCATCCCAACACTCTGGGAGGCCAAGGCAGGAGGATCGCTTGAGTTCAAGAGCTCAAGACCAGCCTGAGCAAGAGTGAGACCCCATCTCTATTAAAGAGAGAGAGAGAGAGAGAGAGAGAGAGAGGATGCGGGTAGAGAGGGGACATTTGGCGAATACTTTCTCTTATTCAACAAATAATTCTCCCAAATAATGCAATGCTGATGATGCTTCAATTTTTTGCTCAGTGAAAACAAGAAAGAATTAAAAAAATAGGGCAATGTTGTCCAAAGGGCATACACACAAGGAAAAAATGAACCAAACCAAGTAAGCAGTTGAAGTGTTATTCCCCAAGAGGACAATATATGAAAACAGATTGTATAAGAAACTAACTGGGCAAAAAAGGACATTAGTCAAAGCTGACTTTGAATGTAGCAGAAGAGGGAATTATCAGTTGAAATATCCAGCAGAAATGTACCCAGACACAAATGGCTTTGGGCTCTGGCTGCCCTGCAACCCTGCAGGATTAAACTTGTTCTTGTACTACCTACTTTTTAACAAAAATGTTTAACTTTTTGTTTCTATGTTATCATTTTACATAGAAATGGCAATGTATTAATCATTCTTGGAACCAACTCACAGAAGATTGCCCCTGGTGGTTTTTATGTGGGTAGAGAGAGGCAGCGTCAAGATGCGCTATGTCAACAGAACAGAGATTGCTGTCCTCATCAGCAGGGATGAGGAAGGTGGGCAAAGCTGCTTCCTTCGGGGAAACCACAGAAAAATTGACGTAGAGATCTTCGTGCCCAGGTCTTGTATTGACACTTTCAGTACAACCCACTACAAGCCAAGCTTCCAAAATATTAACACTGATGAGTGGATTCACCAAGGGCTCACTGTAACTTTACTGCTAGCAGAATAGCAAAAAAGGTCAGAATATCATCTATTTTAATAGGAGAAAGAGAGGGGCATGGGGGTGGGGAAGCAAGAAGGAAGGAAGGAAGGAAGGAAGGGAGGGAGGGAGGGAGGGAGGGAGGAAGGCAGGAAGGAAGGGAGGGAGGGAGGAAGGCAGGAAGGAAGGGAGGGAGGGAGGGAGGAAGGCAGGAAGGGAGGGAGGAAGGAAGGGAAGGAAAAACACCCACAAAAGGATAAGTAATCTATAATGGAGAGAACAAACTGCCCCAGTCTCTATAAGACCAAAACCTTTAAAGGTTTTCCAACAATAATAATAATAACAGCAAAATCTGTTTTCTTTTTGTAGAGATGGGATTTCGCCATGTTGTTCAGGCTGGTTTCAAACCTCTGGCCTCAAGTGATCCTCCCACCTCGGCCTCCCAAAGTGCTGGGGTTACAGGTGTGAGCCACAACACCTGGCTGCAAAATCTTAATGGTACTTACTTTGTACCAGGCTCTATTTTAAAGGTTTCATACATACTAACTCAGAGAGGTTATTAATATGTCCACTTTGCACACGAGGTTACTGAGGCACAGGGAGGAAAGTAACTTGCCCAGAAAAACTAACGAGTGGAGCCAGGATTTGAACCCAGGCAGCTGTAGCTCCAGGATCCAATTGCTGTATTCTTAATCTTTCCCGTAGTATCTCCAGTTACAGTGCTACTCAAAGCACTCGTCCATGTGATGTTTGTTACCGATCTAAAACGAGATAAAGCCTTTGCACCCGCATGTAACAATGAGGTCATTACACAGGCTGGGCCCAAGTTGCTTATCTCATCTCCAACCGGTCACAAACAGTTCACAAACTAGCAAGAGTCTGCGAATCACCCTTTGAGTGCACAGCTCTAGAAGGTTCCCTCAACTGGATCCAGAAGAGGGAAGGGCACCGAAATTCCTAAGCAGCAAAACCACACTTGGCTTTGTGCCTGTGATCCTGAAAACAGCCCTTGAGGCAGGTGCCAATCGACGTGCTGAAGCTGGGACTCAGCGGTGAAATGTCCATCCACAGTCTCATGACGAGTGGTGGAACAGACAGGATGTGAACCTGGGTCTCACCGGTGCCGGGACAGACTGCAGGCTGTGCCACGCTGCCTCCCACTAGGCGAGAAGCCACTCAAGACCAAGGATCAGGAATAGAGCAGGCCCAGGGCTCTGGAAGATTTGTGAAGTGGCCCATTTGGGGTTTGGTTCCCTCAGCTTCCATTCTTGCTCCACCACCATCCCTCTAACCCTCCCCTACCCACTCGCCCTCCAGAGATGTCTCTTTTTAAAAATTTTT
This sequence comes from Lemur catta, assembly GCF_020740605.2. Classification (NCBI taxonomy): domain Eukaryota; kingdom Metazoa; phylum Chordata; class Mammalia; order Primates; family Lemuridae; genus Lemur; species Lemur catta. Next base: position 2,133,295 of record NC_059153.1, on the reverse strand, counting down.
TAAAAATTTATATATATTTTTAGAGACAGGGTATCACTGTAACCTTGAACTCCTGGGCTCAAGCCTCTGCTTCCAGGCAGGGAGAAGCACTAGAGACTGGATTTAACCCTCCCACCTTCAATGCCTAAAAAAATTGCACAAAAGACACGAAGCAAAGGTTTTCAGACGGCAGAAAACAGGTGGCAGACGACAGGGATCCCTGAGATACCCCCTGTGACTGCCAGGGCACAGCGTGGGCAGGGAGGGGACCCAAACAGAGTGGCCGAGTTGAGAACTCAGGAGGCCAAGGCAGGGCAAGGACTCACAGGCTCTGGAGGCTCCAGGGTTCCTTCTAGAAGGGTTGCGGCCAGGCAGCTCTCTGGGTCCAAGGAGAGAACCATGCTCATGGGAATTACTCAGCACAGAGGGAGCAGTCGCAGGTGTGGGGACAGGAGGGACAGAGTCGCCCCCAGCAGGGTCTCAGTGGAGGCAGGAAGGCTCCTCCTTCAGCAGCAGTCCAGGCTTGCATTGAGGTCATTCTGGTGCAGGTGACAAGGTAGCACACGTGGGTAGAGACGTTGAACGGGGAGTAGATCTGGTGTCTACAGGTTCTCTCCTGGTCGCTGCGGTTTTCCCATTAACTAGGAAGCGGGAGCATCCGCTGGGAAGGGGAAGGGGGAGACCCTGGGGGTCAAGAAGAGAGGAGAATGTTCAGATACTCAGCAGAGGGGGACGAGGAAATGTCCCAGTGCAGCCAGGGCGTCTCTGCGGTGCTGTGAGTGGCAGCGCTAAGGGTCTATGTGGTCACAAATACAAAGCAGGGTCTTCCCTTGTGGTTGTGCCTTTCTCCAGCCACTCCCACCTGTGCCAGTGCAGGTGTGGGCCCGCGAGGCCTGGATGTCACCTGGGCTGTGGATTTGCTACCTGAGACAAAGCGGGAGAGGGGCCAGGAAGCCGTGTGTCATCGCAGTTGACTTAGACTGAACGTAGTCCTTTCGGTTTTTCTCCCACGAACTGCTATTTACCCAGGTCCTCTCTCTGCTGCACTGGTGTGATTGCATCTTTGCAACCCAAGGCCATTCTGCTGATATGTTTTTATCCCACCAGCCATCACTAACAGCTGTCCTGGTCCAACTCCCCATTAGTGAACGTCTCTCTTGTCTTCCTAGTCACCCCCAGAAATGTTGCACGGGACAAAGTCAAGGGCAGAGTCTATGGGTTCTCCTCTAAAGACTTGTTGCATTAACATTAATCTATTTGTCAGCATACTTGGTAAATATACTTAACCAGCTTTCTATCCAGGCAACCCTACTACCATCAGGTTAAATTGCTCCTTTTTTGCAATGACGTCAAGAGAGTTTATCCAAAGCCTTGCTGAAGTCAAGCCACTCCCTATCTACTGCATTTCTCTGTCTTTCAGTGTAATTTAAAAAAAAAAATTTTAATGAAGCTAGTTTGGCATGCTTTGTTAAATTCATATTTGCTATCAGCAATTAATCTTTGTTATTTTGAGTGTTTTAAAACAGGAGAGCACTTTTCTGGGCAGGCCAGCTGTGTTTGCTGAAAGTGGGAGACTGCAGAATTACAACGGCTGATGGCCAAAGTACCTTCGCCTGGGCCAACCAAGCACCTCTTACCTCCATGTGGTTCTAACTGAGCTCAAGATTGACTCAAGTTCCCCAAGTAGTGGGGTCTGAGTACACTGGGGCAGACACTGCTAGTTGCTTACCCAACTTTCCCCTTTTTCCTTATCAACTGGACTCCCAATTTTGTCTTGGGCAGCAGTTCGCTAAGCTAAAAAGAGAATAGGGTGGGGAGCTATATTTTTTAACTCTTTTGCTATTAGGAGTCCATGCAGGTAATGAGACAAAAGCAGGATCTTTGGGGAGAAGTTCTGCATCCCTGATACATATGAAAAACACATTTGCCTTCATCATTTTCTTCTTCTTCTGGCATGGAAACAGAGGTGAGGCTGGAGGCCATGAGATGGCAAGTGTGAGGGTCAAAGCTGCACATCAAGGGTGGGAGAGGAAAGCTGGACAAGCTTGGCGTGTCGTTGATGTTGTGGGTCTGCTGCTGCAGCCCTGAACCGCCTGCCTCCAGACTTGAGTTATGCGAGGACTACAAAGCCCCTTCGGGCTCAGTCTCTAATGCAGAGTTCCTGTGCTCTGCAGCAGAACTTGTGCATCCACTCGTGCACAGAGGCTGGAAAGCCACCAGCCACCAGAGCAGCCCTAGGATCTGCCTGCTCCTTCTTGCCTCTCCCCTTCCCACAATTGCTGCATGGTCTGTCTCTCGTGGTGTGTGTTTATTTTTCCTGAACATTGATTTATTTCCTTCTACCTACTTGCTTCCTTATCTAATCATTATATCTGTTCTCTAAGTCACACCTTCTACTCACTGGTCATTTCTGCTCTCCCAAAACTTTACCCACGGTTCACCATGGCCTTCCCAAAATATCTTCACATCATGACTTAACTTCAGCTCCCGCACGAATTTTCTCATCCTTTGTTATTCCACATTCTGGAGAGGGGTGTGATTGTCCTATAATGTTTAGGCCACAGGCCAATCTATTGATTGGCCACTGCTGGGTCTGGAGTCCACCTCTAATCCAGGCAGCTGTGGTTTGGGGGACGAATGGTTTTAGGAATAGAGTAAGAAACATGGCCCTGTACGGGCCCTGCTCAGCGGGGACTCTGGGCAGGTCAGGGCTGGCAGGAGGGACACAAGTATCCCTCCCAGGGCTGGCAAGTATCATAATATAACTCAGGTCTGGGACATTGTGCCAATGGAAATCAAGGCCACCCCTCCAGACCAAAGCCAATTAATGCCTCATTTTAAATTATGCACATTTCAGAAAACATAACTTAATAAACTATGGCTAGGAAATTCCAGGCCTCAAGTCCCTAGTCCCAGTTTTTCTATTAACACACTACGTGAAAGTTTGAAGATCTCTTTGCGCCTTACTTTCCTCATCTGTAAAAACAGGGAACTCGTATCTATTACCTCTTGAGGTTGCAGAGAGGAACAATAAAATTGATTTGCAAAGTGTTTTATTGCCATAAAGTGCGATGTTGAAAATGTCCTGTATTTAAATAGGCTGGTTTGTTGCAGTATGTAATCGTGCTATTTAAAGAACATATTCCAAATAAATGCATGTTTAATTTTTCTTTCTGTTGTTACTTTTGTGAAAGTCATTAAAATCCAGGGGAAAATGCTTTGAGCTGTTAAAGTCTTCATGCACACTAAATTTTTCCTAACTCTCAAAATTAAATTCTGGTCCGATATTCTTAGTTTATCAGAATTCACTTAGCTAAGATTTAAGCAGAGTAATAACAACTATGATCAGACTTTATGCTTAAATGTGCAGAATCAAAAGCAATGGGTGGAGCCAGTACTGACTCCAGGTAGATAAAGCTCGTCTGGTCCCAGCTGTTTCCAGTGAGGTCATGTTGGCAGCTTGAAATTAGGTATGATGGGATTATTTACACCACAGAAATTAGCAAATCTACAAACAAGGGCTTTCCTTTTTCTCTTTTCCAGAGAGCTGGTTATTAAACATTTACCAGGACACCACTGGGTTTCACGTACCTAGAACTGCAAAACACACAGATACAAACATACGTCTTCATCATCAACAATAACAATGGCAAAAATATGCCTAATAAGCATCACAGAGGTTAATTTTTTAAATAATATACGGTCTCTTCTTTTAAAAACTTTTTCATGGTAATCTGTAGGAATACTTTGAATATTTGGTGAAGCGGAGCCAGATATTTTCTTGGCCTAAAGCAATGATTTTCAAACTTTAGCATGCCATCAGAATTACCCGCAGGGCTTATCAAAACACATTGCTAAACTCCAACCCTTAAGTTTCCGATTTAGTAGGTTTGGGATGAGCCCTAGAAATTTACATGTCTAATAAGTTCCCAGGTGATGCGGATAACTACTGGCTTAAAGATAGGTGGAGTAGCACAAAACAAACCAAAAGAATAAATAGAAAGATTAGAGGATTGCACTGATAAATATGGATTGAACTAGTGTAGATTTAGTGAAATACACAGGATTTTTATGATCCTCTTTGCAAACTGTATGAAACACCAATTTAGAATGATGTCTACCCCAGGGATCGCCTTGTTTCTGGGTGTTTTCACGGTAACTGAGGTTATTAGTGTTGGTTCTTTATAGATGTAAAATGCTGTGAATTTGGGGTCAGGGCTTTTGCCTCAACAGAAAATCACTTTGCTTCCCTGGGCTTCAGTTTCTTTATGTTAAAAGTGAGAATTAAATTTCACGTTCACGTCTGTGTGCGAATCAGCTTTAAAATGAAAAATAATTCACAGCTTTCCTTAATTAACGAATGTTTGTTATAGTAATAATAAACCAGAAAAATATTCAGAAGAAACCATGGTCAGAGCCCAAAGACATGGAGGAACAGGATCCACACCCGAGCCAGCTCTCAGGGACGGAATGGAATTTGGGAACTGGGTCACCCTTGGAACCCAACGCAGCTTTTGCAACTCGATTACCTTGCTGCCATCTTATCAGCAGGCTTGTGGGTCCCAAATCTAGAATTGTAACAATACCATGACCTTGCAGCTCTTCACCCCTGCTTCTGTGTCTCTCTCGGCTTCCCCTTCTACTGCCAAATGGTCTCAATTCTCTTCTCATAGCTTCTCTCCCTCCATGGCTCCCGCATATCAGTGTGATATACACACTGTACTTCCAGCTTCTGCCACGATTTCTCTCTTGCCATCTCTATAAGCTTTGCATTCAAGGCCTAATAAAGGACGAGTCTAAATCTACCTTGTTCACTGCTATATTCACAATGTCTGGGATAGTGCTTGGCACATAAAAAGTATTTTTTTTAATGAATGCATGAATGAGTGCCTCATTTAGGTCAATGCGTAGACTGGCCCACTCCAGATCTATTTATATTTATGGTCAAGAAGACAAAGTTACATGGTATGGAAATTGTTAACATCTGTCTGCTCAGCCAGAGTCTGTGGGAAAGCCCGCAGAACGTGAATATTCATCTATAGACATTCGCCTATGGACATTTTTTATCTTATGTGGGTCCGGCAGAGCAAAGAGATTGGGTTGGTTGAGGAGAGGGGTTGATAATGACTACCCTTACCAGCTGTCTCGGATCGCCTGAAAACTTCCACCAATTACCAGCTGAGTTAGTCTTCAGCCAGGTTGCCAGTGAACAAGAGCAGGTCCTGGGACAAAGTTTTAAGTGCTGCAGTTTATTTGGGTGTCATCCCAATGAGGGAACACAGAAATGAGGCGGGGAGAAAAGTCAGTTAATAACAGAGAGTCCTCTCTGCTATTCATTTTTAAATCCCTAACATCTAGCACGATAACTGGGCAGGTAGTTGGCACTCAGTAAGTGTTTCTGAAGTAGATGAACTGAGTTGACAGGACTACTGTGGAGCCCTGGAATCACAAATGCTGTGCTCAGAATCCCACACGTGCTCTGCTGGACACTTTGTTCCAAAACAGAGCATGTTCACTGCATGACTGGAACTAGCTCCTTTGCCAAATTCAAGCATCATTTCTGATACTTGAGAACGTTGCTATTTTTCCGTCAAAGCTGTGCTGCATACTTCACTAATTAGGAGCTGCGAAACTATGGTACTACAGTTACCACTTTTAGGACAAGAGAGGAAAAAAAAAAAAACAAGAAGACTTTTTTTTATTTCCTGCACATCCAATAGTGTCTGTTCCTGGTACGCTCGGCACAGCCAAAACACATCTGTTACTGAGGGCCCCAAGTTCACTCCAGGGAATAGAGCGGAGTTTTATTTTGTCTGTTATATTTACAGACACCTATCTATTTGTGTTTTCTCTGGTTCTGTCACTGAAGTGTAAACTCAAGAGTTTACACTTTAATGTGCATCTTCTGCTTCTTTTGTAATTCTCTGAAGTCCCCAGGAGAGTGCTTGGCACACGAATGTTTGTCAGTACACCACGGCTGATGGGCAGAATGGCCCTGCTAAGGAGGTGGAACTACCCTAAGCCAGCACTGATCGCTAGGATTTCTTGAGTCCTGAAAAGTAGTCAATGTCTAAAACCTGGTAAACAGGCCACGTGGGCCTCATCAGTGTTCAGGAATAACTAAACATTTCAGTTCTGCAGCCACCGAGTTTATTTTTTTAAAGTCATCTCCAATGGCAAATCAACACATAGTGACCTTAGTCTTTCATTTTTATGACCCGCTGGTATATAATAAACAGTAACCACGAGATAGGGTCAATGCTTAATAATGATGACATAAGGGCGCTCATTCTAAAGGTTGGCATCCAGAGACACGAGCTGGGCAAACAGAACTGAATTCTGTGAGTGCCTATTAGTTAGCATAAGGGAAGGTTCCAGAGGCGGCTTTTGCACTCAAATTGCTGAAATATGAATCTCTTTGCTTTTTAAGCCTCCTTTTGGTTTCTGAGAGTAAAATCAGAAGCAAATGTGTGGAGTGAAATTAAGCGTTAGGAACCCTAACTCCTTGAGAGTAACTCCGGCTTTGTGGCTTGATAGGGTCAGGAACTGGGAGGAAGGATTCAATTTTCAGCAGCTCTGCTCCGGCCCTGCAGCCACCATGTGTTCCAGCCCGGCCTTGATCTGCTGCCACCCGTGTTTGCTGTGTGACAGACAGCTGTTCCCTCCCGGCTCCCCACGGCCATCCTCCCACCTCTCGCACACACCCCTGTGTCAGATGAGGCTCGGGCAGAGACTGCAGCCTCGCAGGGGCCGTAGTCTGGCTGCAAGGCTCAGCATCAGACCAGGACTGATCATCAGAGATTCTCCCAAGGGACAGATGGCAAGGCAGGCAGAAAAGAAAATTCCCTACTATGCCAGCCCACCGAGAAACAAAGCTTACTATATGCCACCAAAAAAAAAAAAAAAAAATCGACTTGCACTTTCTATCGTATCTGGTTCTATTTTCAGCTGTGACAGCTTCCCCTTCACCTGCTGGCACTTTCTGAAATCAAGACACCAGGAGAGGGGGGCTCAGTGCGGCTGGTGATTGAGAGCTCCCCGTGCGAGCCGCAGGTCACACCTGGCACGTGACTGCTGCTTGTCAAACGTCCCTTCCTCACTATCAGGCTCAGCGGTGTCCCCATCGCATTTTTATTTGATATTTTAAGTGTGTGTGTGTGTGTGCATGTTTTTAACACGACGTTCTAGTTCACTTTCTTTTTTATCTTTTCTATTTCTGGAAGACCATGATTAAAATGAAGCAGAAATGATTGGGGAGCCCAAAACGCAGAAATTTACCCGTTTCCATAGCGTGCCTTATTTTATGATTTCCAATGATGAGGAGCCCAGGTGGCATCTGTCAGGGACACTGAAGAGGGACTGTCTGCTGCAACCGGGAGCCTGGACTGGTGACCCCACTCTGTTCCTCCCAAATGAGCGATTCTGTGATCATCATGAGCCGGGCAAATTGCTTTTAAAACATTTTTGCAAAAAAATTGTCAAACTCAAAAGCAGCTGAATCATACAGATAATTGCTATTAAAATTGGTATCTTTTCTGTATGAGCAGGAAGAGAGGGGTCAAGAGGAACAGTTCCGTGGGATTTGGAAGAAGAGAAATCCATTCAGGCGGTGACAGTCTCTGCATCACAGCTTCACGTCTGCCATACCGTTGTCACATGGTTGAGCTGCAGTTGCCATCAGAGGTCTCATTTGCAGAGCTTTGTAGTTCCTGCCTTACTTGACATTACTGACTTGAACCTGGGAAGCAATATTCCCGTGGAAGACTATGAAATTTGTGCTACCGATTTGCTTTATGGATGAAAAAACGAATACAAAATCAAAAGGCACGGAGATGAATTTACATTTCAAGAAATCTCTTTGCCACGTCGAGCTTCACGATCATCCCAGGGACGCTTAGGTCACATTTTCAATTAAGAAAGGAGCAGAAATACACAGCCATGGCCACCCAGGGAGCAGGCAGAACAAGTCCTGCTGTCAGGACTCCCTGACACAAAACATTTTTATGTCAGTGAGACCTATTGAAATAAAAATCTGGGGCAGCCCTAAAGAGTGAAAAAAGTTTTGTTTTATTTTTTAATGCAACTAACCAGCCAGAGCAGTGGGGCAGAGGAAGAGAATGCTGTTGCTGACCCTGAGGCCCAAATCTGGGCAAAGCAAGTTTAAAGGATAATTGTATGGACTGTTTATGACAGTCTCGGATTATTTTTAGCACTGGTTGGTAGGATCAGCTTCCCCACCCTGTAACGATGCTTCTGACTACCTATTCATAGCATAGGTCTTAGATAATTACCCACTTGAAAATAATCATTAAAATCATCGACCGAGCATTGACACCACATCAGACACTTTAAGATGCATTTTCCGTCATCCTGAAGAGTAAGCACTTACAGTACCCGAGAGAGACAAATAATTGGTGTCATTACTCCCAGGACATGGATGAGGAATCTGAAGTTCAGAAAGACTATTTACCTCGCCTAAGCCACACTGCTAGCATCGACGGATACAGAATTTGAAACTGCATTTGACAGATTCTAAGGCACATGTGTTTCCCACTCTAGCAGATGGCCTTTCAACCCCTTCTCCACGTTGAAGCAGGAGCTCTGCGTAAAACTTGTTTTGTCACTAATGAGAGGAAGGGGCCTGCATTGCAGTGCAGTGGATTGTTCTTAAGTTAATGTTAATACAATTAATAGAGACTCCTTTTGCTCATTCAAAACAATAACTAAAATACGGAAATCTAAACATCAGAAATTAATGGATTAAAACAGTTGCTCATTTAGCTACGGAGACCTTTCTACTGGCAGAATGAATGTTTTGAGGTACAAAAGAGCTGCCTAATTTTAGTAGCCCTTTCAGTAAAAACTTTCCAGTAAAGCTTCATTTGTTTGATAATGAGATGAATCTACTACATCGAAAACTGGATTGGCACCAAATCACAAATAGGAATGTGGCTGGCACATACGGTGGGTAGCATAGTTTTGATCACTTGGGGCAGAACAGAACAGAACAGAACACGCTGGGCAAGGAACCAAGATGATGAGGCATCTGATCTTGACTTTCTGCTGACGACCATAGTCCATTTCCCAAGCTCAGTAAATCTCAAGTTCTCGTTCCGTGCGACGCACTAAATAATCTCCAGCTCCACTGAGCTATAAATTTCTATGATATGTTCAACATACCCACTCGCCATATTGAAGTATTGGTTAGAGACCACCTTTGAATACTATTATTTTTTTTTAAAAAAAGAATGAGTTCAAGAATTCATCACTGACACTTTGATTACATCCACATGTTCCAACATGTCCCAATAATACGGCATTGTCTAGCTTAAATCGATGAACTTTCTCTGTCATGCTTAGTTCACCCGGAGCTAGATATAAAGTGAAGGGAAACCACTTCAAAGTTAATCAACCGACTGGCAAGGCTTTCTGGGGAGCTCCTGGTCACCACTACCTCTCTCTACTTCCCAGAGACCCACCAGTGGAAAATATGCCGGCTTCATCATTGAGGGACATTCTATAAAATGTACTCTTCAAAAATGCTAAGGTCAAAAAGGGTTGACTGTTGTAGACAAGGAGAATAAAGAGACTTGATAATTAATGAAATGCCAGCTACTCTGCTGAACTGGATCCTGGGCTGGGGGAAAGTAGCAACACAAAGCATACTATTGATACAGTCGATAAAATTTAAATCTAGACGTTAGACTAAATAATAGTCTAAAAGCATTGATAAGTTTCCTGAATCTTTTTTTGCTGCACTTATATAAGAGAATTCCTTGTGCTTAGCAAATACATATTAAAGTATTTAGGGATAAAGGGGCATGATATCCCTAACATACTCTCAAATGGTTTAGAAAAAATATATGTGAAAATATATATTTGTAGTAAGTGACATATATATATATATAGGGAGAGAGAATCATAAAAATAATAGGACGAAATATAAACGATTGGTAAATCGGTGCAATAGGTATATGAGAATTCCTTGACTATTCTTGCAGCTTTTCTGTAAGTCTAAAATTATTTTAAAACAAGATTATTTTAAAAAGTGGCTCAGAAAGGACTTTTTTAAATAAAACATGCTATTAACTACCTTATGGGATAGGATAGCATAATACCTATCATCTTATACCCCCCAACAAATGCATCATCCCAACCTGTGTCCTGTCTTCTGTGAATAACATACTCCATCCCTTTCCTAGCCACCGTGGTAGCCACAGTATCCTTCCATGGCATGACTATAGCTGGTTGGCCCAGGGACACGCACTTGGCCCAACATGGGCCAATCTTAAGAATTTCTCAGTAACTTTTGCACTGGCTCACTGTTGTTCTTGAGTGGTTGTCCTGGTTTGGATTCCCCCAAAAGTAGACTCTGAAACAAGGATTTGGGCACAAGCAGTTTCCTTAGGAGCTGATCCTAGGAAGCATGGTAAGAGAGTGTGGAGGTGAGACAAGAAAAGGAGGAAAGCAATGATAAAAAGTCCCGCTGGGGACCTTCTAAGAGGTTACCTCCCTGAAGTATGAGAAAGTATGAGAGGTATTTCTGCACCGGCTCCCATCCTCCGGGGCCAAGGGCTACTCCTGGGTGCACTAACCACCTGGCACTCTAGTCCTGCCATCGCACCCACTCCCTCAGCTAGAGCATGTCCTCAGGTGGAGAGATGCAGGTGCTTGGGGTGGAAGCCAGGACAAACAGGGAACAATTCCCCCATTGCAGGTGACCTCAGAGACGGGCGAGGGCACGTGGGCAGGGCAGCAATCGCGTCTGGGGCAGTGGTTAACGGTGCAAGATTCTAGGAAGTTCTCAGTGGGCTCTGCTTCCTTCCACACGGAGGAATCTGGTCTACGGTGAGAGAGGAGGAGGAGGATGTGCAGAGGAAAGACACAGAGAGACGTTGACAGCAACTGAAGCCCTGATTCCGACTATTCTTGAGGCCCAGGTGACAGCTTTGTCTGTTCAACCTTTTCTTGGATTCAATGAGCAATTAAAATAACCCTTATATCTCAGCAAATTTGAGCTGGGTTCCTTTCACATAACCAAAATAAACCTGTTCAACCTAATAAGATGTTGTCATCTACCTCCCTATGATGAGATTCCAGTATTGTCATGCCCAAATCCCATCATATAAGTGTGATCAAAGTAGAGTAACAATCATAAAAACCTCAGCTCTAACCTCTGTATTTCCCTTAATAGCAGGGTTCTGCTTTACTTATTTTTAAACTGAGACCATTTTTAAATTGCCTTAAATATGTTCTGTATTTATCCACCTCTGCATATATCTTTGTACAACCCAAACGGATCAGACTTGGTAAAACATTCTCCATCTATCTTGAGGATAATTTTGTGGCAAAAGTATTAAATGATTTCCATTTTCAGGAAAGACTTTACATTTTTTTGAATGAAATGTGTTTACTGGGTATAAATTATACACTGACCAAAAAAAAATGTCTGGCGGTAAAAGAAATCTAAAAGGAAGTGAAATAAATACAAGTTAGCCTAGGAAAACAACTCAAATAATTTATTCTGGAGGACAGGAAGCAAAAACATATTTATTTCCTGATCCTCAAAATACAGTGGTGTTTGGAGACCTAAGGAAGATGGATGATTTTAATGTGCAGCGAAGCTGAAAAAAATGAAAAAGAAAAAATATCAAGATATATGCAGCACACACACGCTTTCTTTATAGACAACCATTAAAAAGCAGTCCCCAGAACACATTTTTACATTTCTCATGAGACTCTGGAGTTTGTACAGCAGAAACACGTGTGGAATATATGCCAGGTAGGAGAGACAGGCAAATCAACAGCACAGGAATGCATATTATGGGATGATGGCCATCCCCGGCCTTCCCATGCCTCACACTGGCTGTTTAACTATGAAAAGTCTATTGTTCCGGCTCATTTTTCCTTCCTAGAGTAATATTGCAAATTATTATAGAAGATATTCTAGTATATAAGCAATACCTTAAAGCTAATACTTGTAGATAGTAACAGTTTAAACAAGAAGCTCTGTTTCATGAGGCTTTCACAGGCCAGCCATTCTCCTTCCTTTTTAATTTTCTTCTTATCTATTTCGCCACGGCTGTATTTACACAAACAGGAAATTGAGAGTTCGTTTAATTTTGAAAATATGAACTAGCCTTCCTAGATTACTCATACCAAAGCAATCATCTGAGTGGGATTTATTTTGAAAGGCAACTCAAATGCAAGATGCTTTCCTGAATTATCTGGATAGCTGTCAACTTATAATTCGTTCTTTCGGAATAGATATAACCTGAATATAATATTGTCCTTTGGATATGGTGAATGATAAAAATTAATGCCTGCCTCTTACTTCATAGACAGCCAATGCAAACACGGTTTTCATTTCTCATCTTTACTTTCCATTCACTGGTGCAAGACACCTGGATTTCTCTTTTGGAAAATGGTCCGGAGTGGAGTTAAACGTGGGAGTTCAGGAACCACAATTACTTAGCAAGTTACCTAATCACTATGTCTGTTTCCATCTCTGTAAAACTGGGATATTAATAGTACCTGATTCATAAGGTTGTAGTAAGGATCAAATTAGATAAATCTCGTGAAACACATAGAAAGTAATTAAAAGCAGCATCTTTTTTATAGACCATTTTGGGGGTTTAATTTGAACAAATCAATGGCATTACATATTTTTGAGAAAATGTAGAAATTTGAACATCAGCTAGGTATTAGAAGACATTAAGAAATTGTGGTTAATTTTGTTAGATATGTTAAAGGTATTATAGTTTAAACATTTATTATCTCTTAGAGATGCATGTTGAAGGGTTTTAAGGGAAAATGATATGATTTCTAAAATAAAAAAAACACTTCAGAAAAAAGTAAATAAAAAGTAGGCGTGGGAGTAGATAAACCAAAATTAGCAAACTCTTGTTGAAACTAGATATTGTGTGATGTATAGGTTCATTATACTATCCTTTTTTAATTTTTGTGTAGGTTAAAAATGTCATAAAAAGAGTTAAACAATTTTTTGAAAAGAATGAAAAGGGATTGCTACCTTACAGACATACGGTTTTTGGAAAGCAAGGTCTTGAAAAGAGATTTGTACACCCATGAACATTATTCAGCTGCATTATTCACAATGGAGGAAGGAGGAAACAACCCAATGTCTACCAGCAGGTGAATGGATACACAGAGTGTGGTATACACATACCATGGAGTATTAGTCAGTCTTAAAAAGGAAGAAAATTCTGACACCTACTACAACATGGATCAACCTGAAGGACATTCTGCTAAGTAAAATAAGCCAATCACAAAAAGACAAATACTTCATGATTTCACTTATAGTGAGAAGGTATCTATTAATAGGATAGTCAAACTCATACACAGAAAATAGATTGGTGGTTGCCAAGGGACGGGGACTGAGAAGTTATTGTTTAATAGGTACAGAGTTTCAGTTTTTCAGGATGAAAAAAATTCTGTAGATTTGGTTGCATAACAATGTGCAGATACTTAACACTAGTGAACTGTACACGTTAAAATGGTTAAGAAGGTCAGTTTTCTAGTTCCAGCACATATGGCGGTAAAACTCAGTGGAAACCAAGCAGGTGGGGGGGCGTGGAGGAGATGAGTAAATTCACCCCTAACAGGTCCAGTGCACGCCAGCCTGGTGATGGACACACTTGCAACTTTGACTCAAGTGACACAAAAGCAATTCATGTAACCAAAACATGTGTACCCCTATAATACTCTGAAACTTAAAAAATTAAATTAAAAATTTTATGTGTATTTATTTTACCACAATAAAAAAGAAAAAATATGGAAAGATATTTTAAAAAATAAAAGATTTTATTTTACCTTCAAAAAGAAAAAAAAAAAAACAACTATGGCATAGAGAGCTTCAGTAGGAAAGGGCTATTATTTTCCTCTTTCTTTCTGAAATTTTCTGATCCATGACCAGGCTCTTCATATATCCTGTGATATTATATAGATATTTAATTAATATGGGAGCAAGGCTCTGGGTTCAAATGGAAACAAGCGATTGACTTTTTCCTGGGGTCGTTCAGGGGGCCCTGGGTGGAGAGGAGCCCGTGAGGAAGGAAGTGCCTGGAATCAGGTGTCCAGGTTCTGGTTCTTGGTCCAGCAGTAGGTCATTGGAAACTCTCCACAGGCCATAAAAAAGAATAAGAGGTGGCCACATCTGAGCACAGGAAGAATAAATAATACCCAGCAGACCTCTGGCATTCAAAGCTCATTTCAACTGTTCTGACAGCAGGTACTGCCAAGAGCTATGGAGATACTGACTGATACAATAGGACACAAAGAACCCGATACAGTAACCTAACCATGGAGAAGGGCCTCTAAATTCCAAATACCTTGGAGTAAACTTGACAAGAAACATGCAGCGCTGACATCAGGAAAAATACAAAATTTCACTGAGTAATCTAGAAGAAGTCCTAAATAAATGGAATAAAATACCTTATTCTCAGATGAGAAGAATTAATATTATAAAATTTCAAATCTCCCAACTTTCATTTATAAATGTAATTTAATTCCATTCAAAATTATATAACAAAAGAATAAAGATTGGAATTAAGGCTATTAAGCAAAAATATCTAGACAATGTAATGCTGGCGGGATACTAGACAGAGACAAGGAAAAAGTCCCAACTCCAGTGACATATCTAAAATACAGATTTACAATCAGTGGAGATCTTTTTTAATCAATAGAGAAAGCTTAGATTTTTAGGATTAATAAATAGGTGCTTTAAAATCTAGTTAACTGTGGAAAAAATGCAATTAGATTGCTTATTTAACACCACATAGTATCATATATTTATGTATTTCTCTGTTTTCAATCACATATGATAAGAATGCAATCGATGTATTTCTTGTGTAAATATTTAAAAAAATAAAAAGAGAAATCAAATGGCCAGTATAACTTTGAAAAAATGTTCAAGCTCATGACAATTTAAAAGTGCAAGTTAAAATAATAAGATATGAGTTTAGCCCAATCAAACTGGCATTTTAAAAAAATAAGAGCACACATGCTGATGAGAGTTCAAGCAAAGGGGCATTTCCATTAACTGCAGGTGAGACTGCAAATTGGTATAATCTTTTAAGGAGCAATTGGGCAGCAGGCTTCCAAAATGTTAAAAAATGTTCAGAACTTTCTACCCCCGCTAGACCCCCAGAAATATGTTTAAGAAATAATGGGGACTACCTAGAAATATTATGAACTCTATAACCTAAAAATCTTCCTGCTGCAAAACACCCAGAAATGTCGGATTGAAAATAAACTTCTTTTTAAAATGCTGGGGTGGGGGGTGGGGGTTAAGAAGAAAAAGAAGGGGGAGGGGTATAGGGAGGGGAAAGAGGCGAGAAGAGAGGAGGAGGAAGAGGAGGAGGAGGAAGAGAGGAAGGGGAGGAAGAGGAAGGGGAGGAGGGGGGAGAGAAGGAGAGAGTTGTGACAGAGAACAAATAAGTCTGTGACTGAAACTTCAGCGGCCCCAGAGGAGTTCGTTGGCATCTGTAATCAAAAGACTTTTTAAAAATGTTGGCAATAGATTCAAACGATTCAAAATTCAGGTTTTCTAAAAGAGAGGAAAGGAAAAGACTTATTCCCAAAGCTTTCCTAGCATGGGGGGTCACATGGCCCAGATTTATGAAATCTGTCCATCTGTCTGCAAAGCCCTGGCAGCCTATTACTAGCAACACGTGGTTGAGTCTTCCAAGAAGGAGATCAGAGACATCCTCATCCGGCGTGACCAGCCCCTGCTGACCACTGACTGCCCTCGCTGCAAATCCAAGATGTTTGGAGGCACCAATGGCAGAAATCCTGTGACTAAGCCCCCCATGAGGAGCAGGGCCCACCTTTATATTAAAGGACGGTTGTGGGATTTTAGGGTTTTAAAAAGGGTGGGGGGCAGGTGCAGTGGCTCAGGCCTGTAATCCCAGCACTCTGGGAGGCCGAGGCGGGAGGATCGCTCGAGGTCAGGAGTCTGAGACCAGCCTGAGCAAGAGTGAGACCCCGTCTCTACTAAAAAATAAAAAGAAGTTATCTGGACAACTAAAAATATATATAGAAAAAATTAGCCGGGCATGGTGGCACATGCCTGTAGTCCCAGCTACTCGGGAGGCTGAGGCAGGAGGATCGCTTGAGCCCAGGAGTTGGAGGTTGCTGTGAGCGAGGCTGACACCTCGGCACTCTAGCCAGGGTGACAGAGCAGGACTCAGCCTCAAAAAACAAAACAAAACATAAATAAATAAAAAAGGGGGAAGGGGGGACTCTTCCAGGTTAAGAGGATGTGAACACACACACCTATTTTTCTCCACAGAAGTATAAGAAATGAGTTTTGTTTAATACCTAAAGCTCCAAGCGTGAGTAAAATAGTAGAGGCAACAACAGCAACAAAATTTTGGAAGTCGGAAAGCCAAGGCATGTGTGAGAACTGACGTAGCAGCCCCGAGAAACCCAGATCCTGCGCCGGCAGCAAGGAAAGTTCAAAAACAACACGCTTTGCACCACAGTCCTCGAAATGATCAGACATTGGCAATACTAGAACTATCTGGAACTGGGTGTGAAAGCAGCATTCCTAGACAAGGCGGTGTGGGTGTGAGCTGTTGGAGAAGCAGTTCAATTCCCAGATCCTTCACCCCAACCCAGACGAAACAGGAGGGTCACCATGAAACCTTATGTCCAGCAATCCCATGTCTAGCGCTGAATGCAGACACTCCTAGCCTTTCTCCCAAACCCAGCTCCCAGAATGCCGGCAGCCAGACATTTACCATCCAGAAGGGAAATTTAAGAACTCTTTTCTGCAGAATCTGACCTGCCCAAGAGCAAGACCTACGGGCTAAGCTCAGAGATTCCCCTACATACAGCTCACCCGGACTCAGCTTCAGTGAAGCTCCAAGCTAAGTCCTTCCCGCAGGGTCAGTGGGCCAACCAGCTTTTTGTTGGTTTTCTTTTCTAGAGATGGAGTCTTGCTCTGCTGCCCAGGCTGGAGTGCAGTGGTGTGATCACAGCTCACTGTCGCCTCCAACTCCTGGGCTCGAGTGATCCTCCAGCCTCAGCCTGCCCAGTGGTTGGGACTACAGCTGTGTCTCATCACAAGCAGCCCAATCAGTTTAGCATCACGCTTTCCTGATCATGAGCGGAGAGCAAAGTGATTTACAAGCCCAATGATGAAGGCCTCTTCAGAAGACGGAAGCCCAAAGAAGCAAACAAAATAAAGAAGGCAACTTTGGAGGAGAGAAAAACTTCCAACACGTATCGTTAAGTTATCAAAAAGAAAAAGAGAGAAGATATTGCATCAGTGAAACAAAAAGGAGATGCTAGAAAAAAAGAAACATTCGGAAACCATAAAAAAGAGCTCTGAGACATTAAAACTATAATAGCAGAAATGAACACTTTGATAGGTGCGTAGGAAGATGAAGTTGAGAAAAGTAGAACAAAAACATCAAAGCGTTGAAAAATAGCAAGGAAAGAAAGTTAGAGCACTATTTCTAGAGGTCCAACATGAGTAACGAGGCAAAGAAATCATTGAGGAAACAACTGAAGAACATTTCTTGGAACCAAAGAATAATGAGATTACAGATCACAGAAGAAAATGCCCCTCGGACACATCAGCAAATTTCAGAATTCTAGGAAGAAAAGTAATTTCCTGTCTCCACTCCCACTGCTTTCTTCCCTTGACCAGCCTTTAAAAAAATAAAAATTAAAAAAAAGGAAGAGAAAAATAATTCCCCAAAAACTTTCGGGGATACTAAAACAAATTACCTGCAAAGGATCAGGAAAATCCTTTATATCTTGAAGAGATAAATACTGAATACTTACAACGAAACAGTGTGATTCTGGATTTTGATTTAAAATAATTAAAAGCTGGGTAGGAAGTGGAGGGTGGGCTACAGGTGCAATGCTGTTGGCTGTGGCTTGTATAGACTTTTAAAGCACGTTTGTATAGACACTATTTATGCAAAAAAAATTCCTTGTGGTGTCTGCAGTCCAGTGGCAGAGGTAGATGCTGAAGAAATACAGGCACAATTAAATATATAAATGGCATTTGTACATGACACAAAGTCCCTGTCCTATGACACAATCAGAAGGTTCAAATATTTCAGTACCGTTAAGGTCAACTTCAGTCTTAAAAATACTTCCTCAGTACAATAGTAATTTTTAATGCATATTATAAACAAGGGCCAGGAAAAAAAAACCCTATTTTGGTCTTTATGTTTGTTCATTTTTAATGAAAACACTAATCACTATTCCCATTTCTGTGAAACTCTAAAATTTTTATTTGCAAAGGCCTGTTGGCTAGGCTTTCAGCCTCAGTGAAATGACAGAACATATTGCAAGGAAAGTATAAGAACACACAGATTCATTTTCTTTTAAGTCGGGAAAAAAAGGAGTCTTTGATTCAAATGGAGCTTCTGTTTGGTGGATTAATGGGGTCATCATAACCAGACGATTGTAAGTCACAATTTAACTGAAAACCAGAAGGGTAAAAATAGCAAAGACTAAACATATAATATCCTTCTTTCTTCATCCCTGCTTCTGAAAGGTGTGTCTTTCCTGAACCATGAATCACTGCCACAGCCCTTGCGAATTTGTTCCATAAGAGGGAAGGCCCAGGGCAGACGCCGGCTCTCACCGCAGCCCCCCTGCTTGGGAGGGGAGTGTGGATGACTCTTGTTCCTCCAGATGGCACAAAACGGAAACTAACGTTAAAAGAAAAATATTAATATTCCACCTTATTTCACTTCATATGCCAACTGTAATGATAGTACTCATAGCGGGCTGGTCTTCCTGCCTCCTAGCCTTCTTGAACTTGAGTCGCACGTATTGTCACAATCAACAACGTCATAGAACTTCCAACACCTCAGTCCTACACGGTAAAGAAAGCGTGGTTTGTAAAATTGACAGTTTATGCTTGATTGTTTTGGGCAACTATTGCTATTCTATAGGCCTGGAAATAAAAGAAATAGAGCTTGGCTTTTGAGCCAGAATCAAAACTAAGGTTTTCTCTTTCCTGCAAGAGTTTACTACGGAATTTGACCAAATTCACAGATTAGTAATTGTTACATTAACCGACAGTTTTCAACATTGTTAAAACATAGCATTGTCTAAAGTCTCTCTCTCTCTCTCTCTCTCTCTCTCTATATATATATATATATATACACTTTATTTTTAATTGTTTTGCATGCCTTAAAATTTCTATTTTTATATATTCCTTTCTTTTTCTAAAAAATAAACATCAGCATTGACCTATTAGCTTCTCTTCTAACATAACTTTCTTTCCATATAAGAAACAAAAGTTGCAAATGATAGCTTCTTCAAAATTATATAGAAATAAATTATGTATCATTTATTTTCTTGCTTGTCTTCCCCAAATAATTGCTCAAACAATCATGATAATGAATTTGTGGGTGGAATTATATATTTATTACTTTACCTATTGTATTACTTTGCCTTCTTGTAGCTAATTCAGGGTACAGCAGCAACACCTAGTGGATGTTTGGGTACTTCTCAGTCAAGAGTTATTTTAACCTTCAAAACGTGAAACTAATTTGTTTTAAGGCATGCCATTTGTATGGCAAATAATTGCTGATAATTATACTTCTTAACATTGCTCTCATGAGCAAATGTGTGAATTCATAGAGTTCACCTAATATAAACAATGATACAAAAAAGAGATAAAAAATTTTTAGTGCAGTTGCAGGTGTATGGAAGTTAAAGAAGGAAAAAAAAATGAAGAATGATAATCAGACTTACAGTTATTGTGTAAAGATAAGAGAGAAGTGGAGAAAGTCAAATATTCTAATTTATCAAAATTATAGTGCGCGTAGAGTAAATCCGAGAAATATTGACCGTGATACAGACAATGAGTATGAAATTTTAAAAGATGAAATTAATTTACATATTAAAGATGCTTTCTGGTTTAAAATTGCTGCCCGTTTTTCTCAGGGGAAAAGGTGATACGAGATTTGGACTTGCAGCCAAACTAAGATTTGAATGGAGTTTTGACCACCACTAGCAGTTTCTTGGTTGAGATATTTACCTCTCTGGCTTAATAAACCTCAACCTTAAAGTACGAGTTGTAATACGCCACCACGAGAATGCAAGATCACCTATTTAAAATACAATGGCAAGCACACAATAGGAACCCCAAAACTGGAGAAGGAAGAGGGGTGTTGTTATTGTTAATATTGTGGACTAACAATAGCTTTCCTATGTGTCTACTTCCAGGATTGCCAGGAGGATTGAGGCCATGTAAAAGTAAAAAGCTTGCACTTTGAAAAAAAAAAACTGGCTTTAAAAAAACTTCTTACTGAACTATATAATTCAGAAAGTGCACTAAGCCTAAGTATACAACTCAATACATTTTCCCAAAGTGTACACACTCATCTAAGTCGTACCCAAATGAAGAAACATGACCAGCGACCCCCAAACCTCCCCTCATATCCCTTCCTGGTCACCACCCCCACCTCTCAAAGTAACCACTGTCCACAGGAAAGACAGACTTTTAACAATGAATTGGAATAGAGGACAAGAAGTATATGATGACCCTGTACAAAGGACAAGGGATTTAGAGCTTCGCACGCTTCCGATCAATCCCAGCCGATCCCTGTAAAATGGAGACAATAGTATCTACCAGAATGAATTATTGTAAGGGCTGGAAATAATATGTATAAAGCACCCAGCATGGTACCTTCCCTTGTTGACTTGGCCAGCCATTGCTTTTCATGGACACTAAGGGATCCAGAAGGTGATTGGGGTCCTTGTTAGAATTAAATGATCGATATGAGGTCACTTTTGGAAGGTGAAATATGGTATTCTACAATTGTAAAATGTACGTGAAAAGATACAGTATAGCAATTTCCACAGGGTGGGGGTTAAAATTGCGAGTTGTTTTCTTATCATCTCGGTTAAAATAGTGCAGACAGTAGGGGGACTGATTTATGGCTGTTCCAACCTATTAATCTGGTCAGACCCTGAGTGCTCCGTGTTTAGACTGGTGCTCACACTCTGCTGTCAGGAGGAAACTCTCTAAGGTGGAACAACTGCCAACATAAGCACTTAATGGCATGTGCGAAGGTCCATCCTCGACGGGAGGCATTGGAAGAAATGGACTGTATGAAGAGGAGATGCCATCCATTAGCCCAAGGCAGCTCCTGGGCCTTCGGTCTGGCGGTGGCATCCTGCTGCCTGGAAACCATTTCCACCCTGCAGTGGAAGCAACATAAATGATAGAAACAGTTTTGTAAATGGGCATGCAAATCAAAGCAGACATTCCACGCCTCAACTCTATTTATCACACGTGCCACCGTGTGCACGTCCACCCCTCCCAGCCCCGGAGGAGAATGGATAATCGTGCCCTGAATAAAAGTGTGGGGTGTGAGGGAAAAAATAACCCCAGATAAGCTGAGAACTAATATTTGTTTAAAGAAAATATTGTAGGCCGGGCGCGGTGGCTCACGCCTGTAATCCTAGCACTCTGGGAGGCCAAGGCGGGCAGATTGTTTGAGCTCAGGAGTTCAAGACCAGCCTGAGCAAGAGCGAGACCCCGTCTCTACTAAAAATCGAAATTATAAGGACAGCTAAAATATACATAGAAAAAAATTAGCCGGGCATGGTGGCGCATGCCTGTAGTCCCAGCTACTGGGGAGGCTGAGGCAGGAGGATCGCTTGAGCCCAGGAGTCTGAGGTTGCTGTAAGCGAGGCTGATGCCATGGCACTCACTCTAGCCTGGGCAACAGAGCAAGACTCTGACTCAAAAAAAAAAAAAAAAATTTAAAAAAAAAAAAGAAAATATTGTAGAAGAAAGAGAACTAACATAGAGCACCTTGTATGGTGCTGAGGCAGCACATTATCTCTTTTAATTCTCAGAGCATCCCCATAGGATAGGTATTGTTATTCTCACTACCGAGAGGAAAAAGAGGCTCAGAGAATCAAAGTAACTTGCTGCAGGTGACATTGCTTGTAACTGGCAAAGCTGGCGTGTGAATCCCAATTTGATGGATCCCAAAGCCCGAGTGCCTAACGACACGGGACAGTGCCTGTCTGGATTCACGTAACTGTCGCCGGAACACCGACATTAACTTAAATTAGAAGTATTCAGCCACCAAAAAGGCTGTATTGCTCTAACCATAAGCACCCCAAAAGCAGGACATATTCTTTCAAGCACTTGATTTTCAAATGAATGTCAACAACCTAGAAGAGAAGAGTGATCATAAAAGAATCAGACCTCATGTTTCTGAGGCTGAAAAACTAGAAATGGTTAACCTGAAAAAATGGAGGCACGGGACAGGAGTTTAGTATTTCGAACGCTGGCTGTCACTGTGCCGTGCGGTTAGGTATGTTCTACATAGACACGGGTGGAACCGAAACCAACCAAAACAAACAAAAAAAAAGCTTTCTAACAGAGAGATCTGAAGATGCAGTGGGCTGCCCTGAGAGGCAAGGAGGTCCCATCACTAGTAGTATCAACAGCAGAGGACATCTCACTTTGGATAATGAAATTAGAAGTAGAATTTTCTTGCGTACTTTATAATGAGTTACATGAACTAAATTCCATAAACTTGGTAGCAACCGGACTTCAGGTAATCTCGGCAAGAGGTAGCCAGACCACTGGGTGCAGCAGGGCTGGGGGATGGCCAAAGA